>NW_020217781.1:0-27658 GCF_003070985.1 Temnothorax curvispinosus | reverse complement strand
TATATATATATATATATATATATATATATATATATATATATATATATATATACGCACATATTGCACGCGGTTCGCGGACAGGACTAGAGAGTCCGTTAGCAATGTAACATTAGCTAATTATCTTAAACTGGCAGTCCTGGCGTTTCTGCAGCTTCCCCAATTTAGTCGTCGCTATCCGGTGATCGGGAGGCGGAGACAGATTATGTTAGTTAGCGTGCGATTTAATTAAGTCTCTCTGGCATTAGCGAAGATCAATGACAAGACAAGATATCGCGAAGTTTGGCTTGTTTCCAATTATGTTGACGAAACGTATATAACCTATTGATGACAGAGCTTTTACGAATAGCTAAAACTTAATAAAAGCAACGGCAAATTAATTCGATAGAAGTATATTATTGCGAAAGTACCGCATATTATGATTTGCTTAATTTTTATCTTATTTAATAGACATCTACATTTTCAACAAAATAAGACCTGATCATTTTCAAAATGAGTTTAATTATGCTTTAGTAATTATTTGAGCAACAATCTGAATAAATTCGATAGACTTAACTGTGTTAAATTAATACTTTTTTTTGCACAGAATGCTTGATATGATGCGTAAATAAAATGTAAGATATCTTCATGTGAGACGAAAGTCAATCCTTTTTCTAGCGAAAATAGCAAAAATTGGAAGATTATGGAGCTCTCGCAAAAAAACGCGATGCGTCTTATGTATGCCGATGCACCGGTTGCAAATTCTAGGTTGAGCTGCGAGATTCCTCGCCGGAGGACGGTAATCCGTAGACGTAGCTCCGGGTAGTCCCGCGAGCGACTGCGTCGATACGTCGCGGTAACGATTTCTATTACAAAACGGATTTCTCATGCATCACCGTGTCACATTGGTCTCCCGCCGGGCGTGCCGTAAGCTCCTTTCCGCGCGCGCTTCTTTCCGAGGCTCTCGATCTCTCGTCTAGTGGCAGATAGACGCCGGCGACGCATCGCGTCTCCGTAGTGTATCGGTTTCGAGGCGTGACGAAAAATTGACGCGCTGCAGCGCGTGATCTCGAGAATAGCAAAAGGAGAGAGAGAAAGGAAGAGAAAGAGAGAGGAGAGGAGACGATCAGATCAAAACGCGAAACAGCTAAAGTGATTGCACGCCAACCACCTTTCTCCGACTTTACCTTCGTCCCTTTTCCCCACCCTTTTCTCTCCCTCACTCTTTTTCTCTCTCTCTCTCTCTCTCTGCATCCGTTCTGCCCTTCGTTCTTCGACGATGTGCGCGTCGTCGTGTCTCCGATATCGTACCGTAGTTCGATCGTAAATCAAAACGCAGCCCTGCCAGGAACGAAGGTACCAAACAAAATCCATAAATTTCCGCTCTACTGCGCCCGTGGTGGTTTCCGTCAGAAGTTCTCCAAGTTCCGAAAGTAGTATTTCTGGTGCCCGTGTTGCTCGCCGACCTCCGAGAACAGAGGTGTGCGTGTAAATAATCTAAAGAGACGAAGGGCTAAAGGTACACCAAAGAGATAGAGATTCGAGGGAACGGAGCTGAATTTATACTATGTCTCGAGCTATGTCTTATCGTGACAATCATCAGTGAGACAAGCAAGAACGACATTTATTAGAGAATCCAAGAGAATTCAGAAACGGAAGCTCGCGAATTATAGTAATATCAATGATCTGCGACTGTTGCATTTGTTGCGATAATCGTTGCAAAAATTTTAATTATTATTAAGAAACTATTATCTCAAGGGCAAATGAGATCTATCACGGGGTAATTATTTTGCATATTCGCAAAAGATTGACAATTTTATAAAATAATGGTACAAGTTGAAAAGTTGCGTGTATGTACCTCTTCTTATTTGTTTTATATTTATACAATATATAGGTGTGAGGTTTACTAACAGATAAATATCTCATTTTTTGGACACGCACTTTTCGATTGCAGAAATTTAAGTTCTTTTTGTTATTCTTCATATTGTAATTTGTAAAATAATTAAACGACGAAATTTTGTCTCTCACAAACAATGATATTTCTAAACGCAAAGTCGGGAACATATAGGTAAATAAGAAACGGATGGCAAAGAACGCTGCCATTTATCGCGACTTTTAGAGAATCGGCGAAAGAGTGTGCACAGTAACTGCAGGCGACTCAGATTCAGCGCGAGGAAACAGCGGAAGCTGTGAATCAGATTCGCGAGCAGTTCCTGTTTCCTTCGTTGCGGAATAAGCTCGTTTATTTTCATAAAAAAGCACCGCGAGAGGTGATGCACTACGTTTTCCCTCGAATGATGCTTGAAACGAAGATTCGGATAAGAAATCGGGCTAATAGGGTATCAGTGGATGCTTCCGCGGCGCGGCGGCATTAAGGCGATTCCCCAGCTCTGAAACCTGAATGCTGTTCGCACGAGCCGCGCCACACGTACAACCATTTCCGCCTCACACCACCCAGCGGAGGATTTGTACCGCGTCGTTTCTCGCCGAAGACGAGGGTAATCGAACGACGTTTCCACCATCGAAAGCGATATTACCAGTAGTCTGTGATGCAGTGCCGGTCGTTCGAGGAATTGGCCATGGACGGTCGTTTTCCCGGAGCGTGCGAAATTAGGTCGATCTACGCGCGTCCGTACAAAAGTCACGATGATCTGGGAACTGAATTGGCCGCGTTGTGACCGGTGCTTTTTCTCCTTCTCTCTCTCTCTCTCTCTCTCTCTCTCTCTCTCTCTCTCTCTCTCTCTCTCTTCTCTTTCTCGTCGATATGCCACGAGTGTCCAATTTCTCGAGAATCAAGTGTGCAGAACTTCATAGAAATAGATATAGCTCTGCCCTCCCAAACTCTCGATCGCCGGCGGCGCGGCGTTCGCAAAATGTAAACGGGGGATGCCAGAAATACCGGATTTCTAGATATATGGAATAACTGATTTCTGCTTATATACCGGATTTCTTTTATTAAGCGTATTATTGTTGCTAGAAACCGGAGACTTTTTATCGTTGAAGAAATAGGGCCATAGAAATACGCACGTCCGACGCAGGTCTAACATTACGGAAATTGATGGTCCAAGTTAGATCGTACAATATTCTAGCCTGCGCACACATATTATCTTAATTTGAAAAGTTTTTCAACGATTGCTCTATTCGTCGTTTATGGATCTTCCAACTTACCAATCCAATTTCAAATCTAATTTATTTTGATTGTTTCAATGTCTCTCATTATAGCAGTTGTAATAATCATGTATATTTTTATGTATCGCAAAAATCGCGTTGGTCTTTCTTATAAAATATTATATGAGTGTTCACAAGTACAAGATTCACAATTACCATACAATACTTGAATTCTTTATTAGAATTATTTTAATAAATGTATTTTTGAGTTTAATTAGAATCGAAAAATCTAACATCAAAAAGTTAAATAGTTTTCGAGTCATAAGTAATGAAAATTAATGAATAGTATAAAATGTACGCATTTCAAAATTAATTGCACTTATCGATATGCATATCGATATAGCTTTGTTATTGACTTTCACAATTTATTCACTTTTATTTCCCAATTAATTTTGTCTTTTGAAATGTCTTACACAGATAAGGTACCTACATATATTGTAATTAATTGGTATTAACAAATTGATCACTAATAATTAATTTACTTACACGCAAATTACTTAATTTTCTTTTTATGAAGGTTAAAATAGTTGATTAATTTCTTGACTTAAAAAGAGAATTACTAAATCTATAGTTGAAGAATAAACGCACCTCTGTTTTGATCAAAAAATAAAAATTAATTTATTATCTTTTTTATAAATTATTTATATATTTAGAGAGAAATTAAATTGTATGATTACAGTAAATCGGGAATAAAATACATTACTATATTTTGTGCACTAATTTAATTTTATTCATTTTCATAAAAAATTACAATTTCTAATTATAATTAAAATTACACGATTGTACCTCTCTTGATAGAAATTTGGAAAAAAGATATAAGTAATAATCAATTAATCTATTACTTTTTTCATCATGACGATAAATGTTATTCGCTAAATAAATTATATATTTAACATGATAGTAGCAAATCCATTCGTTGCAATTAATTTGCTGCGCAAGAAACAAAATATTCCAAATATATTTATTTATGTATTTCATAAATTAAATATTCAGCATACAGTAACGTTCACAAAATCACTATTATTCGCGCGATGAGTCTCGAGCAGAAAGGTAGCGGCGCGAGGCATTCTGTATGTGTCACGTTATTATCTTTCCAGACCATCGCAATAAGTATTATGAGAGAACACGCGATCATTTTCTATGGACAGCTAGCGATCCTCGACACGCGCAATTGATTAATTCTCACAAATCGTAGATGTATCAACACGGCTATTAGTCGCGATAGATATACCGTGCAACTTATTTATTTAAAAAGAATCGAAGTTAAAATTGAAATGATAGGGAATTATGTGATATGATATTTACGGGAGATAGTTATTATTTTCTCGGCAATATTTGGACGCGAATATATATCTCGCGTCGCGAGATATTCAATTTCAATTCACCGAATTAAATATAATTCATTTATCTTCGTTTCGAAATAGGATACGAGTTGCCGGATCGAGAGATTTAAATAACGCCGTAATGGAAGCTGTTTATTAGTATATAATTAACTATATATATATACAAAAAGTAGAATATTCGATATGATATACGTTATTTTAGCGCGTTAAACATTGGTGGCACGTTCGGCGTTTGTTTTCTTTGCGGCGTACGGTACGGTGTACTTTGTAAACATAGTCACTTTGTTATCATTTGCATGATGAGACTCGTCATAAATTCGGCGTCCATACACCGGTAATTTTATTCAAGTTTCTTTACGAAATATTACGCGTGAGAGAATCACAACGCGTTTTTTCTCCGATTGTTGTTCTTCCTTCGAATGTTAATAAAATACATGTCGTGTGCAATTGAAGTTAAAAATGACGTGCAAAATATCACGCGAGCATTGTGTTTTCATTATTACGAGTGCATGCGATCGTCATTAATCTTCATATTTACGTGAGTATAGTTTTGTACGAGTACGACTAAAGAATCCAAGATGTCTGTTAAGTTAGCACCCCCCCCCCCCACAAAAAATCGGAATAACACATATACAGAAATTAAGTGCTCTTTATGTGCTAATTATGTGCTCTATTCACGATTTTTGTGCTCGAGCGGTTTCGCGGAAAATCGCAATTGAAAGTGGGGGTGCTGGCTTAACATAAGCTAGCACCCCCACTTATTAAAATTACATATAAAATAAAAAACTCAATATGCTAGAATTATGTGCTTTTTATGTGCTTTCAAATGCCTCAAACGAAATTAGTCTATCTGTAATAGTTTAAAAGATATACGCAAAAAAGATCTATATACTACTACTGATATAAGAGTAAAGTATCATTTAAAATACAGAAAACGAAATAATTCTTGTTTTAAAATGTTTCTCGATTAATGTGTTCTCGAAATATGCACAATGAAATTTTCGTGCTCATCCCCTTCCACCGACCCGAACGTGAGCACCCCATACGTACAAGAGTAAAGTACCAGTTAAAATATAGATAGCAAATTGGTTTTAGTCTTAAAATGTTCCTTAATTTATGTGCTTTTAAAATATGTAGAATAAAAGTTTTGTGCTTATCCCCTTTAGCCGACAAACCTCCTTGAAGGTGAGCATCCCATACTTACAAGAGTAAAGTATCAGTGCACGGAAATCTCATTGTGCATATTTTGAAAGCACATAAATTAAGGAACATTTTAAGACTAAAACCAATTCGCTATCTATATTTTAACTGGTACTTTACTCTTGTACGTATGGGGTACTCACATTCAAGAAGGTTTGTCGGCTGAAAGGGATAAGCACAAAACTTTTATTTTACATATTTTGAAAGCACATAAATGAAGGAACACTTTAAGACTAAAACCAATTTGCTATCTATATTTTAACTGGTACTTTACTCTTGTACGTATGGGATGTTCACTTTTAAGAAGGTTTGTTGGCTGAAGGGAATAAGCACAAAACTTTTTTTTTACATATTTTGAAAGCACATAAATTAAGGAACATTTTAAGACTAAAACCAATTCGCCATCTGTATTTTAACTGGTACTTTACTTTTGTACGTATGGGGTGCTCACGTTCGGGTCAGTGGAAGGGGATGAGCACGAAAATTTTATTGTGCATATTTCGAGAACACATTAATCGAGAAACATTTTAAAACGAGAATTATTTTGTTTTCTGTATTTTAAATGATACTTTACTCTTATATCAGTATAGTATATAGATCTTTTTTGCGTATATCTTTTAAACTATGTATTACAGATAGACTAATTTCGTTTGAGGCATTTGAAAGCACATAAAAAGCACATAATTCTAGCATATTGAGTTTTTTATTTTATATGTAATTTTAATGAGTGGGGGTGCTAGCTTATGTTAAGCCAGCACCCCTACTTTCAATTGCGATTTCCCGCGAAACCGCTCGAGCACAAAAATCGTGAATAGAGCACATAATTAGCACATAAAGAGCACTTAATTTCTGTATATGTGTTATTCCGATTTTTTGTGGAGGGGGTGCTAACTTAACAGACATAAATCCAAGAGCAGGAGGAGAAGACCTAGGAGTCATCCGGCAATGGCGGAGCAGCTCAGAGGTGATATTAATTGACATGTTTGAATTTTTCAATTATTCACCGTCGCTTTTATGGAACGGATCGATTTCGAATCGACTACCGCAATGCGTTTAATTGGTAAATACCTGACATAACTGATATATTAGTGATTTAAATCTTTCATCGTTCATAGTTTTTTGCACTAATTGTAGGATATCGCACGTCTCAATCAGGAGATTTTAACTTTGATCACTTTGATTATCTCTGAAATACATTATTAAAATATTGCGCAATGGTTTTGAGATGTTCTGTATAATTTAATTAGTAACATGTACAGATTGCGTTATATTTATGTGAAAGAATATCGAATTATGCTAAAAATATGATGAATATCAGTTAACTGAGTCATTATTTAATTGACTTGCCAGAACTTACTGTTTTCATAATATATTTTCCATACATTGTTTTTACGAACTGTATTATATACCACTCCTCAATTTGTAACTGAAAAACTGACAAAGTTTTCTGTTTTTTTTTTTACTGAGTTTTCGATAAGGAAACAATTGCGTAACATAATATTTTTATTTAAAGGAAACAAAGAGTAAAAAGTTATTTTCATGAAAAACATTCTCTTTTGTTCTTTCTCTACTATAAGTGTATTCTACTTTAATAATTAAATATTCTACGCAGCACGTTTTTAACATTCATTGCATATTGATTTCTCACGCACTTTGTCAGAAATTTTATTACAATCTCTGAAACAGAAAGTATTATGCGCTAACACGACGTTTGAGCATTTTTTGTTCTGTTCTCTGCCGGTAGCGTATATATTTTGGACTTTTGATTTTATTTACTTACAAACACGGTAATGCCGTTTCTGTTTTTGCACGCAACGTTTTGTAATTATAACGGAGTTATTTTACGGCGAAATGTAACTGGTATATGACAAATTTTCTGTTAGAAAGTTGCTGGTTCACAACTTGACGATAGTGTACTTCTAAGTAGTAGCTTACTTTTCTCGTTTCGCAATTACTATAGAATATATTTATTGTTGCATACACATGTGCGTTACGACGCAATTTCTAAACAAGTTCTTAATATGTTTTCATTTGCCTCTGGGGAAAAGTAGGTAGGAGAGAAGAGGGAGAGAGCGGGGGCAAGCGCGCGCGACATGCCGAGTTCGTGCACTTTGGCTTCTCGACAGTATGAAAATTTCCGTTTTAGTCATAATGCAAAGTTGGACACACCTGGCTTTTTACGGCAAGAGCAGCGCACGGCGTTGAAATTTTCACGCGGCGTATTACGAAATTCCGTGAAGTTTCCTCCGGTTGCGAAATTCGATGTATCCCGCGACAACGATGCGGGACACGATCATCGTGGCACCCCGGCGCGGCGTCAAAGCGGATATTGCCAGCGCGGCAGCGGTGCTAAAACTATTTTCCGTATATTTCTTCGTGCGCTCACGCGTTGCTTTTATTTGGCCGGCGACTCTTGAGACTCTTCCGTAGTAAAGTCTCGATCGTTTCCATTTCGGAATTTCTCATCAGGCTTTTTATACCGCTGCAGCCGTTGCTCCGCAATGAGTTCCGCGCCTCGCGACTTCAGCGCCGACGCTCTTTATTTCTTGCTTAATAAAAGGTTCAGGATCTCGTCAGCTTCAATTAGGCTCGGTAAAAGCCATAAGAAAATATCGAGAGGTTGGTGGAAGTATATTCCGCGGGATTGCCATTTGTCCTTAAATTATTCAGAGCGACGCGCGGCCAATGCGGAAAAGTGGCACGAAAAGTTTGCGCCAAGAGCGTATAATACAAAGCTTCCGAGTTATTCGCGAAATTGTTAGCAGCCCCAGAAACGTATATAATTAAAATCGGAGAAATATGAAAAGGTTTGCATTGTAAATAAGGATAGTTTGGCTCTAGTAATAATTAGTTTATTACTTTGATGAGACATTGTTGGATCGCTAAAAGACGAGTCAGCGTTTTGTGAGTATAATTGAGACGCGCAACACGGATACAATACCTCTCATTTTATTGAGCATAGAAATTTTCGAGCGGCGTTACCTAGCAAAATGCCACTTTATCCGGCAAATACGTATGCCAACGAGTATGACGAAGATGAATTCGTTCTCGAGTACGCGCGCGGGAGGATGGGTATGCGTAATTCATCAGCGTAATTGAGCTCGCGCAGACCAAGTTTGTAACGCTTCACGAGTCTCATGAGCCGAGTACCATTTCGTAATAGCACGTTAATTTTAGTATGCAATTTTCAAGCTTCATCATGAACCATAGCGTGCTACGTTCGTTCTACAATTTGCAAGATTGATTTCATATCGGTCGAAAGCCGGTGAATAAAAGCCTCGCGGCTTATAAGTCCCATAAACGTTGCTTGTTTTTTTTAATAGGTTTTGCAATTATTTTTCGTTGATGAAAATAAAATCGTGCGTGAATAATTAGCGTACGGCAACAAGGCATATACATATATGACTTTCGTGGCAGACATATCGTTCTATGAAACAAGGCAGCTTCATAACGTAATGGAGTTTTCTTGTTCTGTTTCTGTTCTTTCCTTAGCCCGTTTCTTTGTTTCCGGAGTAACTTTGCTGCTCCTAGCAAGGACAATGCCCTTCTTTTCCCTGTGAGCCGCAGACGTTGCGACATAATACTTAAATTAATCTAGTAAATTTCTACGAAATCTCGTGACTTGTGCGAAATTAGCTTACGGAGGTTGACTTTGGCGAAACGTTTCCAGCACGAAAATATTTACATTGTTACAATTGCAATATGTCCGAGAAAATGAAAATATAACACGTGTCAGGCGTATCACGTACGAAAAATGTATAAGAACGGTAGAGCAGAACAATTTTTAAAAAAACATGAACAAACATACGTGGTTTAGTTCGGAGACCGGATAAATCGAATTTTTATTCTGTTTTTATTTTATTCCGCATTGCACATTTCTCTTTTTCACGTTAAAGAATCTTCATCGCATTAACGAACAAGAATGGCAATAACAATAACAGGCTAATAGTATTTACTATCAACATAGTTCTCGGCTAAGGAAATGTGCGTCACGTTGTGGAGGGTCCTCGCTTCACGGCTTCGTAATCTAACTTGAAATTAACGCAGCCTAATTTTCGTGCAATTCTCAAGCTTGTGCAAGTGGGTTGAATAGTAACGGCGCGCCGCATTCCAGTTCGTTAAAATGAATTCCGATAAAGTTAACGCCTGTTTTAGCCAATGAAGCTACATTTAGACATTTAGATAAGTTAATAGGCAATCAGACCGCATGTATGAGCGTACTTTTGCTCGTCCTCGTTTCTCTGCCGTCCCTCTTTTTTCTTCCCCGTAATTTCCCTCTTTTCCGTCGGAATCGTTCTTTGTTTCCGCGGCTTCCCCATACCTGGTGCTCGTGTTTATTTCGCAGAATGGTTGACTCCGACTGTGATATCCACCGTCTCTACGAAAAGCAAACTCATCGCTGTTCGTCGCATGCAATCTCCCGGAAAACAAGCCTTCCGGTGACTCGCGAGATTGATTGTAAGAGGCAAATTGTGTTTGCTCGTAAGAAGGTCTCGTCTTTTCTCTTTTTTGTTTCTGGGTACAGTAGTCACGTAAAGGAACAACCGACAATCTCGCGGAAATAATGAGAAAACGACTTATGCACAACCTGCGCGCTGCACACTTCGATCAATATTATATTCTTCGGTTACTTATATTCGCGAAGAATAATTGCATTCGGAAAATTCATCGATATGTTCGTCGAACCGTTCGTTATCTAGTTAACGATATTCAGCTCCTAAAAGCATATACATGATGAGAAATGATTTGAAAATTGCAACTCAGTATGCATGTAAGTTTCAGATATTTACGGTCCATTACTAAGGCAGATAAGCGCTTACTAATCTGCGGACAATTTGGCGAAATGATTAATTCAATCAGTGTACGTTCGCTCACGTTCGCCTGAGAGGAGAACAGATATTTATATTTTATAAATCCGTAGGCGCACTCGATATCGGCAAATATTTCATTTTGCCGCCGCGCCGCGCGCCGTCGCGTTTCGTGCTGCTATACGTCTAAATACCCTCCGCACGATGTAACGTTACTCGCCCGAACGATTCCGCCCGCGAGCAAACTATAAATCTGATAATCGCCACACGACAGAGCCATGGACGTGTATTGGAACGGTTGCGCGTATGTATGTATGTATGTATGTATGTGTGTGTGTGTGTGTGTGTGTGTGTGTGTGTGTGTGTGTGTGTGTGTGTGTGTGTGTGTGTGTGTGTGTGTGTGTGTGTGTGTGTGTGTGTGTGTGTGTGTGTGTGTTGTGTATGCGCACGTGTATATTTATGCACGCACGCGTATATATTGGCGAGCCGTCCGTTGCCGCGTTTTTTTTATTTCTATCTCTTTTTAGCTATCGGAATCGGCATTAAATGCACGTAGGCATGCATGCAAACATCGCGGTTCATTAAATTAATCCGGACACGGACCGACGTATAAACGTTGGACGTGCGAGTTCGTCGCGACGTGCTCCGTCGCCGTAATTTCTCTCGGATGCTCCGCCGATTTTAAATCGCGTAGCAAATACTCGACTGATTCCAAAGAAATTAAATTGCTAAACAGCCACTGCTAAAACGCGTTGCACCATCTGCTCGATGAAGTTATCTTTATGAATAATTATGATATATGTTTTTAAATCAGGACAATTGCACGATTTATTTTAATTAAAGATGAATATCTCTCCTTAATATTATATTTCATTATTTTCCAAAAATCATTTTCATCAGTAAGTCGATGTCTTTTTACATAAGCGTTTTATCTGAGAGAGAATATATCAAAATCATGTATGTAATATGGTTAAATGCGATATTACAGAGAAATGTGTGATTCGGAAATTGATTCTCCTAATGACGAATGCACTTTACTTCCCTGATAAAATGACTCATCTGCACCTTTCGTTTGTTCGGCAGCATGGGGATACGGTCACTAATGGGATGATGAATGATAGACAAAGTGTGAATGCCTTGAATGGTGGCTGCGCGGACAAAGGCTGCCCCTGTGTGTGGCAGCTACTTCGCGATCTCTTTGTCTCGGCTCATAATCGCTTATCCGTAACATCGGTACCGACCTCTCTTGGTAATTAGACTCTCGTATTCGGTAAACGGTATTAGCACAGTATAAGTAAGAACAGTAATTGTACTTTGTGTTGGTGTCTTTGATCTTTTGTGGCAACCTCCCACCATGTTGTTGATTGTGCGAGCGCGCTTTATGTAAATAATAGAAACTGCTTGACAATTGTTATTGTCCAAATAACAAATGTGCCAAATGTCTTGTTAATGCTTGAATATATTTGCTACATGTACACACAGTTCTATCATATATATTTTATTTCATATATATCAAATACTATGATATAATTGAATTAATATTATTATTATAAATAAAATCATAAGAAATATTATATTAATTAAATATTCAAAGCAAAAATGTTTCAACACATATAAGTTATAAGTAAAAAATACACATTTTATTTATATTGAAACAGAAATACATTGATGCATAATCGATAAATTACGTACCGATAAATCGATATATTTATATTTATAAATACTAATACAATTTTGAATAGTAATTTCGATAATATTTTACTTGTTAAAAAAACAAACAATAATTAAAAATAAATTAAATTTCTTGTACTATATACGTACTATCAGTTACCATGTAGTTGACATGCGTACTCATAGTTAATATGTAATTACGTGCATAATTGGTTAACAAGTTAATTATGTAATTTACATGCATATAAATAATTAATTGTATAATTCATAATACGTAATTAACGTAGTTGACAAGCTTAATATCATAAGAATTAGTAAATTTTTACTTGTGCTGTAGAATGGTTATTTTTTTATTATGTTTTCTTTGTTCTTTGAAGTCTCTTGATAAATTTTAAAGTAAACAGGCCCTAATATAAAGTTTAATTAAATAACTTCTCGGAAAATTAGAACATAGTTGAGAAAATTCTACTTTTGAATTAATTTTTAACCGAATTAACCGTCAGATGACAATTACCATGGTAGTGGCTGTACAATACAAGTCGCCATGTTTATTTACCAACTTGGGAAAGTGTATCTATTGTTTTTATACTGTGGTATTAGAGGGAAGAGTCGTAACGTTCTCCGACGCGTCTGATAACGGAAGAGTATGTTTTCCATGTTAAAAGGATTTTCTTTGACAGATCGTTGCTTTTATATTACTTCGTCTTTCGCACGATCTGCGAAATTGTGCAGCAGAAAACAATTTGGCGAAATTGCATTGGCCTTGTGTCATTGGCTCGGAAGGAAAATCTTGCTGTTGGCAAGAAAAGGCGTAAGCTTCGAAGCTCCTCCGTCGCGTTTCGGACGATACGTGCGTCTTGAGACTTCGAAAGGCTCTCTAGAACTCCCCGCGGTGCTACGAGTTCGAGAACTCTCCTATACCCCTTCAGGAGAATCGATGTCTCGATAGATTTAACAACCTTTCGAGAATAAGGCGTGGAATTTTGCGCGGCGCGTTCCTTCGCGCGTTGCTTCAAGTCGCATATACCGAACCTATTTTGATAATACTATATTAAATAATCACGTTATTTTTTCCTCTTCTGCAAAGGAGACAGTATTTACATTTTTTACCGTTTTCTTTTGGTACCCTATCTAGATCATACTTACGAATATATACGTTCTTAAATTTTTAATATTTCTTTAAACGCAGAACTTATTTCTCATAGAATTATAGATATAGACAAATCGAATTAAAAACATATAGATCGTAATAGTTTTACCGTTTTATAATTACTCAATGATATACATATTTCAGCTAGGATTCTTTTTTGTAGAGAAAGCTCTTTGCAGTCTTTGTCCGACAGAGAGTCCGACATATTGCAAAAACGCAAGTTGCTCGTAGAGTAATTATTTCTTTCCTGTTGGCGCAAATATAAAATGTTTGAACAAAATAATGAAATTAATCGGGCAATCAGTGGCGGCTTTAAGCCGCGCGATTCCAGAATTTGCAACGGACGTGAGAGCGATAAGGAATGTCCAATAACCCGAGTGGGGTAAGTCGGGGACTCCTCGGCATGCGGGGCACGTCAGCCCGATAATCTACGAGTCGATAACTTACTTGCCGAATTTCTGGTCAACCCGACGCAAATTGTCCGTCCGTTCTGCACCTTATAACACCGTCTAATTACAAACATTACAGCCGAAACGTGCAATTATGCGCCTTGCAACGAACCACCATCGACCGCGGCTATATTCGATAATCTTGCGATATTACGTCACGCTTTACCTTAATTTAACTCCGCTTTTTTGTATACGTTGTAGGTGCGTGATTCCAGTAGTTGAATAAGTATAGCAGATAGCGGCATTATTTATCGCGTCGCATAAATAAGCTATATCAGTATAACTGTCGCTAATGAATATAATTACACGCATTTAGCGAAAAATATTTTTTGTCCTATTATAAGGGTCGGTTTTATATCAACGTCGGTTAATTTTACTTTAACTGATATTACGTCTCTTTTTAGAAATAGGTGAGCCATTTTAATCGAATGCATTAAAGTGATAGTTCGTAAAAATAATGGAAGTAGCAGTAGAACCTGCATAGTGGTTGGTAAAAATAATTGAAAATTAATTATCTAAGAGTTTAAATCTTACATATTTTATTTTGTAGAATATGATATCACTCCTTTACATTTTAATAATTATAATATTTTTATCAGATATATAATGTGTCTGTTATGTATAATATATCAAATTTTTATTGTAAATGAAATGAATTCAATTATCTAAAATATGATTATAAAATTAAAAAACTGTCATTATTCAGTAAAATCGCCTTCACCAGCACAACTCATTAGCATAATACAAGAGTTTCGTTATATTCTTAAACATATTTATAGCTTATCTCACGCGTAACTGGGCATTATAAATCTTGTGTTGCTGCAAATAACGAGCTAAATAAGTTATAACCAGCGGCAATATTTTCTCTCCATCCTTCGCCGCGGTCCTGAGGGAACTTATGGTGGTCGTTAAAGGAGCTAAGCTGCCGCTCTCTCGGTGAAGCCTTACGTACCGAATAACAACTCATTACCGAGTCTCACATTGCGGCACGAAGGAATTATATCGCGCCGCTGGGGGCGCGCGCCCGTTTTTAGCGCGTCATGTCCTTGATCATTCACAGCCTCTCTCTCTCTCTTTTGCTCCTTCTGTCGCCAGTAGAGCTAAAACGGGGCGGATGGGCGTGCAAGCTGCAGCTGCACCCAGTTAATTCACGCCAGCGACCCGGACTGTGTTCGCGTATACACCTACGTCACATGCTTCTCGCCTCCACGAGCGTTCCCTCACTACCATCAACACCCCGATCTATTCGATAGACCAAATACATAGGTAGTTTCACTATTATATTGTTCACTGGCTCCGAACGATGTTTGGACGAAATTCGTGCAAAAAAGAGAGAAGCAAGGGAAGATAAAGGAGTGGAGGTGGCAAAAGGCCGCGAGAGCGTATTCCGGAACACTTACGAGGAACCCGGAGGGACCCGGAAGGAAAGGGCGAATGTGCGATGCATCGGTTGTGCATATATACATACGCCGTAGACAAGCGCGACACCGATACGTGCTCGGAGACTGAATCGCGCTCTCGCGTGTGGTGTGCAGCTGCATGCTGCAAGCGCGCATACCGAAAGTATGACGTTCCACCGATATCCAAGTAGTCCAGACTTCGCACGAGTACGAGTTAGAGTTTCATCCTCTAGTACGGAATATCTTGTCGAGGGCTCGACGCTAAAACCTTGGATCTCTCAATGTGTGCGCGCGGTTCGAATCAAAACACGAAATGGCTACGGCAAACTATTTCGGACTCTTTGAAAATTTTATTACAGAGACATTTGATTCATTCTGTAACTAAAAGGGAGTTGGGCGAAAATTACATTACGAAATGCTAAAATTTTCATTTCAAACGTATTCCTCTAGCGACAGTATTTTTTTAAATAAACGAATTCAGCGATTTATCGATGTCCATTTATTTTGTGGAAACACAGAAAAAAATAAATGTGAACGGTACATGGTTGTACATACTTCGACAAATTGTCTCTATAGCGATTGATGAGTATTCGATGGTAAACTATTTCGCTTTGTTTAATGCGTAATACAACTGAATTTATGCTCGTAAGAAGCTTCCTGTTTATTGTTTCGAGTTAGACTTTACGGCTGGTATTTGCATGCGTTTAGCAGCTGAAAGCATGTACATAATAGCGCCGTTCGAATTCAAACTATTCGGCCGTACAATCAAAATTCTAACCGAAATTTCTACCAATGTGGTAGCGGCCGCTCTCGAACGACCGTAAATGCAATCTCGCGTGCTGTTAGTTCGTTTTGAGTTGATGCTGACTAGCAGAAATTCAATTTTACGATGAGTGGAATTTTTTCCCAGGCGCGATATAATCGTACACATCTGATGGCGCTTATAGGTCGCATTTTGCCCCCCCCCCCTGTGATTGCTATCAAGCAATTTATCTTCCATTTTTGGCGTTGTAAAATTTTATATTGTTTTCGCAAAACTGTTGCATGATTAATGTCATTCTATTTTCGTTCAACACGCGATTATTGATCTAAAATCTATATTTTAATGCAAAATGTTCTCCTTACTATTTATGCTTATGGATTTATAACGTAATTGTCACCATATAAGACATGACACTTGATTACATGAATTGATTTTACTACTACTAATCAAAGATCCGATTACAAAGGAGGGTATGTATTTTAGATATTTTGGGGAGCACGCCGGGATCGTTGGATTCATTTTTTTTTTCATTCAGTATCACTTGCTGAATCCAAGAAAAATGGCCAAAAAATCTTAGTATCCAGGAACAAGTTTTTAAACACATTTTATACTGAAGTAAGCAACGGTTGATTTTATCATTTTCTCGAACAAGTTTAAACCACATTTTTTTTTACTAATAATTGCTTGATAATGATGATTGTAGAGTAGCTGTAACATTGCTTACTACAATGAATTTACCGAATGTTCTGCAATTAGTAGAAAAATGTGGTTTAAACCGACAAAGACGTCAGTTTAAAAAATTGAAAGAAGACGACATTCTTATTTTTCCTCGATTTTCCAATGAAGAACTCCGAAACTTGAGTGGTCCGTACCAATTTTTATTGGCAAAATCCTACGTAGAAGATCATTTGTTCGACGGTGACTACGAGTTCGAGATGATAAATAAAGAATCTCTTAAATAAAATCAACCGTTACTTTCTTCGGTACAAAATATGTTTAAAAACTTTTCCTACTATGATTTTTTTGGCCATTTTTCTCGGATTCAGCAAGATACTGAATGAAAAAAAAAATGAATCTAACGATCTCTGCATGCTCCCCAAAATGCCTAAAATGCATACCGTCCTTTCCATTTATTACGATTTCTCCGCGATATTTATTGTCGCGATGTAATTTGCAACTGGGAAGGTTATTAAATATGCCAGCGCGCGATAAATGCAGCAATCCTCTCGTGATTTATTACGTGAGATGAATTTCTCGTGTGGCAAACATTTTTAAATTTAATACTATTTCCCTTTATTTCGCCTTTTACCAATGTCGGTGGATATTTCCTTCAACCATGGTCGCAATTTATTTTCAACGCGCTACCGGTGAATTGTAAATGGGGCACGAACGTGGGCGTAATCCCTTGTAACGGCAAATTGAAAGCTTCGTTCAATGTCCTCTTGATAGGGTTTGTGCAACGCTAGCCCCGATGATCCGTTTTATGTACGATATACTCTGTATCGCCTCTTTGCCACGTACCTCTTAGCACGAAAAAGCATCCACCCGAATCTTTCGGTCACACCTTCTTCTATCTTTAAACTGGAAGTCATCGCCTGCCTCATATCGCGTGATTTCTGATGCGATATAAGATCAAGATACTATATGCTTCTCAAATAGGTTGAAAAGCTTCGTTTCAAAACGATTCTCATCATTAAACTGACAGCAGCGTTTATCTTTCCAAGCTATTAGCGATAAGTCTTATGACGCGTACGTAAATTTACGAAACTAGGTGTCGACTTTACTTTCAATACTGCGAAACGGCCCCGTAAACTTGCGCCGACGCCCTTTCGCTCCATGCAAATATTGCGCGCTGTTTAGTGGCCGTTTTGTGCGATTTTATCTCTGTCGGCGTATCGAAGTGCAGTAAACGAAACCTGTTCCCGCCCCGTTCCGAGGGATCTTCTGTTCACCCCTGAAGACATATAAACAACGACTGTCGACGCACGGTCGTGAATTTGGTAGCGAGATCGGAGGACCTCGGTACCGCACGAGCTAGCTATTTAACTCTTTTCGTAATAAATATGTGACTAAATATATTCTTTTCCATTTTCGAAGCCCTCTGGTATCGAGACCGGAGGAAACGTTGTGTCCCAATTCACGTTCAGGGTGACTGCCGCGTATATTGGGGATCCGTTCCGTGTTTAGTCGACTTACCTCTTCGATGTGCTTACACGACGAATTACACGCCCCTCGTGAGGATTGAACTCAAAAGTAGAAACTATCCTTTTTTGTAACGATGCCGTGCACGGACGACATTGCGCGTCGTGACGCTGAAAAAGATTTCATACATGAATTATAAATCGATGCAGATGTTAACATTAATTATTTAATAGACACATTTTCATAGGTTTATCCATATTACTTCCACTTCCTATATTACACATAGAAACAAATATTCGTTTTAAAATGCTCGTTTATTAAAAAAGAAACTTTATCAGTGTTGAATTCTAACTTTCAATAACAATAAAATATTACGCTACGTGAAATTTGGCGAATGGGTTTGTTTTTCTCAAAAGAAACGCGCGTTTCACCGTGAAAACTAAACTTTCTGTACGATACTTAACGTAGCGCGCGGATTTATAGTTTACTCGACGATCGTAACCACTCCGAACGCGGGAAGTCGAAGAAAACTATATGCAGAGGAGTATGTTTGGAAGTTTTCATTCCTCTAAAGTAACCCGTTTATCGCCATCCAGATCTCGAAGAGAGAATATTTACGGATTTTGATACGAGATTACGTCCAAATCGCACCTCTTAAGTTCGAAAAATTTTTCGCTTTATGTAGTTTTGAACGCGAGACTTTTGGCATCGCAATTGTATACGAATTTTTCTAAATTTCCGATATGTAGCCAGAATTCCGTTTGTCTAGCTAAAATACATTGTTTTTTTTTTTTTTAATCGATAACGGTAACATTTATAGAATAAATATCTCTTACAAATATTTATTTATTATTGATAATTATCTGTTACAGTAAATTACGAGATAATAATAATTTAAAATATATATGTGTCATTTTTAGAAATATACGTTATTTTCTTTGTAGAATAAAAAGGCGGACATAAATATATATAATTATTTAAAAACTTTTCATAAATACGAAAGGCAGGATTAAAATTATAAAAGACAAGTGCGATATTTAAGAATGCATAATTTCTTTCGAGCAACAATTCGTAGGTATTAATTTAATTTTGTATTTCAATAAACGCAGAAGGGACTCGAATATGTATGTAAAGTAAGCTGATTGTGAGGTAAAGTAGCGATGACAAATGATTAAGTAAAAAAAATATTTTCATTTTTTATTTTACTGGAATCTTGCAAAAGAAGATAATGACGGTGAAGAAATGAGAAGATTTTAACGCGGTTGTCTTGGTGCTTTCTAAAATGTCCGTTCAATTGCCGTGTAGCTAATGTCAGATGTACTCGAGATTTCATCCATTGCGAATTTCCGGAATTCTTTCCGTATGTCGCTCGCGGTGCGATAAGAAGGGGGAAGAAATAAACGGCGCGGCGCGGCGGCGAATGCAAGTCTAGCTGCCTAGAGAGCTGGAAACTCTATTTTATGGTAAATAGACGTTGCCGCGGCACCGTAGGTGAAAAAGCTAAGCGAGAAGAAAGAGCGGAAAGAGAGTTAAGAACGGTATGGCGCGGCGCGCGGCGCGGCGGTGCCGAGCCTCCAGCAGCAGCAGCAAAGAAAGAGGCGATATAGTCTCACCCGCCAGTTTATCGGTTTTCGAACAGGATGCACGGTTCCACTTTCGTGCTATCGGTTGCACATTATTGTCACCTAACTTCTAACATACAAAATCTCCAGGTATTCAGGCTTAGCTTATATCGAAGTTGCATTGTGTCGCGTAAAGCGATATGACATTTGACGAAATCGTATAAGAATACGTATAAGAATACGCAAGTTTTTCCGTAAGTGATGGACAAGAAATCGTGTTTCTTAGTAACGAAAATATTGATTGTAAAGCAGGACTGACTCTTTCCTGCGAAATAAAATTCTTAAACTTAATGGCGCGTTAAGAATTTCTTTACAGACTTCTTCAAAAGGTTTCTTGCTCTACCTTTTTTTTGTGTTATTTGCATTTAAACATGTAACCGACGGTATTTTGTGATGAGAAAATTTTGTGCAATTTTACGTTTAGAAGATTGACATGTGCTAATTGCTGTACTTCACATATGCATATATGTAGAGCTGATATCAGTTGCTATTATTTTGCTACACAAAGGAGATTAATGCTTGCGCGGTGTGTATAACTATGGTATTATGGAAACGAGGTTAGCAGTAGTAGTTTAGCGATCAACTGGCTTTTCTTGGGAACGCATAGTGTAATTAAGATATAATTGTGTTACCCTTGTCGAGGGCATAGTATATAATAGTGTGATGCAGCACCAACGACGAAAGTTATCCGAGATTAATCTCTGACGTGTAGGTAGCTCTTGGAAATTACTTGGATGCAATCATGCGAATAATTATATTATTTACAAATAGGCCGATAACAGTACGTTTGCAAGGTGGCAATACGATACAAAGCTATTTTATGGTCGTTGCATCGTATGATTTTACATAAATGCTACTTGTGCTACAACTAACTTATGTCAAACTAATTGTAGTTACGGTCGCAATCTTCTGCAATTTAAATCAGAATTTTATTCTGATTCTACGTCCATCCATTTTCAAATTCCGTGCCCTCTTCTCTTTTATTGCAGTGAAATATTTCAATTCATTACCTCTTGATATCTGATCTTCTTCAACTCTTTTCTCTTTTTGATTCATCGCTGTTCTCTACATTCTATCTTATTTTCTATAGTTTATGGTATTCTGTATTTGTTTTTTTTTTATGTTTCTTAAAATTTCTTAGTTTTTTCGGTTAGACTTCATAGTAGCTGTATTATCTCGCCATTTGTGAGATGCACTCATATTTTTATTTAAACTCAACGAACTTTGCTAAATTCGATAAACTTGTAATGTGTACACTCTTACTAATTATACAAAGAGACACTACAAGAATGTCAAGTATATTTTTTTCACCGTAATTTTATCTTGTTAGAGCACAAAGGGTCAACATTATGTAGATAGGTATAATACACATAAATCAGAGGCGCTGTTCGCGCTTGTTAGAGTATCAAAGCAGCTTGCCCGCCCATTCGCAGCATGTCTATCTCGTTGGTGTATTCAACCAACCGCAGGGGACAAAAGCCACGCTAATATGTGCAAACTGACAAGGGCGCAAGAAACCACCGGCTGGATGTTCACCGCGTATAGCGCTCATAATATGAGAAATGTCGCTTTATATGGCGATGCAAGTAATTTATATAACTGATATTCTCAAAGACAATTAAAAATTCATAGGTGTTATCATCCTCTTGTTCGACATATTTGTTTCTTTGACAAAGTAAAAAGTGTAATTTGAACATGTAAGTATCTATTCATTCCTACATAATTTATGAAAGTAAGATGACAAAGACCAAGTGCTAGCATCGTTATTTTAAATGAAAAGTGTCACTAGTTAATTATTGAACACGTTACTGTACGTGTTACTAAATTTATGCTATTTATCAGCAAGCAGACGAGGTGTGTTTAGTACGTGACGTACAACGCGATGCTGTTGTTATAATAAATTAGAATACCTAAATGCTTGCGTAATTCTCATGATTTCGGAATGCGGAGGGTCACAGTCAGCTTACAATTGTCCTAACGAAGAGACGTTGATTAATCATGGCGCAGTATATATATCAATATACACATATTGTTATGCAAGTTATGTTCATCACGAGCGGAATTTGAGATTGTCTGAAAAACTTGTTTAGCTTTCTCCGAATATTATAATATTACTTTTAGAACTTTGATATGCTTTTTGTTGCTGATATACAGTCAGGATATTATCATCAATTCGCAGAGAGTGGCATCAGAGCAGATATAAACAATTATTATTTTAAATTAGTTAATATCTGTCGTTAATTGTTATAACATAATATACGTGTGTGGCTTAGACTTTCAAATTCTTATTTATAGCGTATGTAAATTAATTATCAATATTTCTACTTTATATATTAATAATTAGGGTAAATAAATCATATCTGTTGTCTAAAGGATTAATAAATTAGCATACGCAAAAGCTTTTTATATATGACTAATCCTTTCTAAAAAAAGGCATGTTAAATCGATAGTCGCATCTCTCGAAGTCTTCTCGAAAGTCTCGAATTGCTTTGTTGGCTCTTTTCCGCGATGCTGATTGATTCTGTTGCTGCGCTAACTTCGTGAGCGGCTGTCATAGCATATTTTGACAGTTGTGTGTAATATTAAAGCTAAATAGCGCGCGCAAAGCGCGCGTCTGTGATGTCTAGTCTAATATGAATATACGCTTTATTATAAACATCGGAATGACGAACCATAGTATTAAACAGTGAATGCCTATTCAACTAGTAATTGTTTTTTGAAATGTTAAAAAAAAAAAAACAAGATCGTAGGTATTTGAAAAATTCCAATAGCAATGAATTATTGCGCGAATAAACAAGAATCCGCATTGTAGTTTATTTTATCGTCGCCAATCGATAGCCTCGTCGTCCTGTATTCAGTATTTCGGTACGTAGGGACGGTACGCTAGAGAAAATAAAGCGTCAACGACCAGTTTGACGCGCAAAAAGTTGGCAAATCGTGTCTTAACGCTCGCGGTACCGCCTCGTCGTCGTATCTAACGATCCTCCGGATATACGTTAACGGGTATTACCGGTGCTGACGAGCGGCGGGACGCGTTTAAGGATTAAAGTCGAGCTTATGAAAGCCGCTCTGGAACTCGCCGCACTATGTATGTACGTAGATTCGAGAGCAGCTGCTCGTAATTGCTCTCCTCTCTACTCCCTTCTGCTGGCGCTATAAGTGGTGCGCGGCGCGTAAAGTTCTCCTCGGAGAAAGCCGTTGTTTCGGTGCACTGGTGGTGTTTACATGTACGCGATGCTCTCGTGTGCATCATACGCGAAAATGTAACCGGATGTGCTGGCTAGAAGTATTCGTTCCGTAACACACAGACAGCCGTGTGTGTGTGTATGTGTGTATTGCATTTAAACACGAAATTCGCGGCAAGAGGCAAAGTATGTACGGGCACATAAATATCTACGTTTAATCATTCATATGCAAATCGATTACGTACACGCACGTACGGTATACGGTATATAGCACACATTTACCTTGAAGTCTAAATAAATATAACTATGTTCGTGTTCAGCTACGTACATAGATGTTACGGTAGCGGGAAAGCAAGATATGGAAGAAGAAGCATCGTTAATTTCTTCGTGGAACAAGCCGGCGAGATTTACTAATATTTTTTTTTCCTGGTGAGCTTTTAGCATTTGCGTTGCGCCCAAGCGCCAAGCGCCCCGGCGCGTTGCCTGTCGGAATAACCTCTAATCCGCCTTATCCCCTCACCTCGTACCACTTGCTCATACTCGTGAATTACAAATGCTTATTGCACCGAGTAAGTTGTAACAGCCAGCCGGTAGAGGAATAATCAGGGAATTATTGCATCCGTGGCCCTCTCCGAAATCAACTCGGTCTTTCCCTCGGTGCTGCAACTCCGTATGGTCCGTTTTTCTTGATAGCCCATGGAGAACAGGTAGCGCTTGCTAAAAGGGTTGAAGGAAAAGCGTGTCGGTACAAGTTTTCGCTATTTTCGCGTGACTAATGCCCAATAAATTCCCTGGTTCTTGTCAAAGCAATCTGCCGTCTCTCGCGACCGGTTCGAAGTTCGCGTAAAGGTAAAAGGATGAGCGGCGCGTGACTTTAAGATGGATGATCGTCGCCACTTTCGAATTAATCGATACTTCTTGACGGAAGGAGGGATTAATTTAACTCAGATAAGAAGAAAAATAGCCTTTGCTTGGGTTGTTGCTCTTATTGCCGTTCGTTTTTACGCGAAAGACTTTCGCATTATTTATGCAGAGGTAAAGTTTGTGCGATGCAGTCGACGTGAAATTAAAGACGATGGTAAATTCTCGATGTAACTCTATAAAGGCTAGTACCAGACTACGTGCCATTTGTGGTGATTTATTCTCTTTGATTTTCATCTAAAAAAAATTTGTTAAAAAAGAAATGCTCCAAATGTGAATTCGACGAATATATCCATTTACACTATTCGCGAGTGTCATAAAATCAAATAAATTATAAATCTCGAACTATTTCGAACCACTGCGCATAATCTGCCGCTTAAGAATTTTAACTGAAATTAATATGCCACGTCGTTCAAAGCGTTATACTTTTAAAAGCATCACTGCAGTCGAAATTATAAGAATGAATTTTTAATTGCTTTTGAATTAGCATCGATATCGAACTTAGAACTTAGGTACTTTATATGTAATTAGTACATCACTCTCGCCACATCAAAATTAACAAATATATTTTTAATGTAAATTATAAATAATAAAATGCGAGCGAGTTAAAACCTTATTTAACGAATTTATGCTATGATCTTCGTATTCCGGAGGTAACGCATAAAAGATTTAAGCGGATCCAACGATATACGCGACATATTCAAATTACAATTTCGCGAGATGTACCGAAATCCGTGCGAGTTTTCACAGCTGGTGTAGCAGGAATGAATTTTTTTTCAATCCGAACTCATATTGGGAATTCTCAAAATTTTTGCAGCAAGGTCAACAAAACGTGATACGCTCCGCCGTCGTAATCCTCAGTCGATTTCCGTGTTCCGGACTTGAATGGACGATAAAAGTAACGACTACTGCGGCAGTAACGCTTTACAGTAACGCCGTTGCGCGCCGTGAAATTCGCCTTAAGGGCGGATCGTCTTCTCTCTTTTGCTAATTGATCCGTCGGCGTCGCGAACACGGGACGCCTTTCCGACATAGTGCGCTCACAAAAGCCACCCCTGAAATTTACTCACGCTTTCTCCGGAGTTTACTCAGAAGCTGCCTCGGTGCAAGCTTGTGCGGCTCCGACGAAAGGAAGGCTCGGATAAGGTGAAGAATGAAGGAAGGATGGATCGTCCGACTTACACGAACAGAAAACGCGAGAATAAAAGTTTCTTTCATTTTCCGCGAGAAATTGAAATTGTGGCGCGAGAAATTTGAGCGACCGAAGCGTCATGATGCGTGAAAACATATAGAAGATGGTAATGCACTTCCATTGTGATGGAATTCTTATTTTCGGCATGAAAAAAAAAGATTTTTTGTGCGTAATAAACGTACACTCACTTCAATTTGAATTTTGAATCAAGAGATTTAATAAATGACTTTTCAAGATTTTCTTAAGCGTATATACATATAAGTTTATATATCGATTAATATTATTCAAATGATGAGACATTTATTTACCTCTATTCTCTCTCTCTTCTCTTCTTTTATGAAAAATTTATTGATATTTAATTTTACATAACATACAAATTTTAATTTTTGTCAATATAAATATACATTAAAATTAATATATTAATATTATATACATATATTAATGTTAGCATAAACTTTATAACTTTATTACAATAAAGTTACACGTGCGATACAGTATTAATGAAATTTCAGTCAAACCTATTAAGCTGATGAAGTTAATTTTAGACAAACGGCTTTCGCTTAACGTTGCTTCGCGAGAAAATAGCTAATGAAGCTGTATAAGAGATTTATAATCGTATAGTCTAATGGACTTGCAAGGTTGATAATTATAAAGTGCATTCTCTTGAGTACATTTATTGATCGTTAATTACGCATATATTAGCCGCAAAGTAAGAAAACTTCTGGCTGTTGATTTTAGAGTGATAAGTAGAGAAACAAAACTTGAATGGCAGTTACAAAAGGCGCTTTGTTTCTTATATCTCTCATGAATGAGGAAAATAACGAATATATTCTAACAACAAAGAATCTTATCACAGTTCGACATAGGTTTGATATAAAAATGTAACTAGTTATTTTCACACAGCAAGAAAGTTCAAACAGCGGGCACGATGACTTTCGACCTCAAACTAGCACGACGCACGATGAATATTTATCGCGTTGGTTTGCGGCAGTAGCGTAGCGCGGACAAATTAACCAGCGCGACCAGCGCACGGGTTAATCGTATAATGAACAAGTTTAATTACGATATTTTAACAAGGAAATCGGGGATCAGGGGTCTGGAAGGGGAGATGGAGGTACGCGAAACTTCAGCCGTTACGTAGTCACGCATGGATGAACGCATTTCAGAAGCGACGCGCGACGTCTCGGCTGTTTCCCTTCGCGGTCTCAAACGCTCGACGATCTCTAACTCGACAACGGGTCAGATTTTGCCGCATGTTGCTTCAGCGCCAACTGCGAACGTGATTCGCGTGCCAACGTACCGCGAAATGTCGAGGGCGGCGGCGAATAACGGTTGAACGGGCGAAGGCGCGTTAGCCGCGAAGGGGGAGGGGGTGGGCGAGAAGGGGGTGCACGGATTCTACCCACTTTTCGGGGCGAGAAAATTGCGTGTCTGTTTATGCCGCGAAATTCTCCGGCTGCGGGCAAGGCTGTATATCGCGGCGTCTCCGGCAAAAACGGCGAACGGTTTTGCGTCGCGCCCCAACCCCCGGCTGTTTCCTCCCGCCGCGCGCCGTCTCACGCTAACGCGCTCACTCTCACCCCAAGGCCGCACATCGCCGAGTAGGTATTACATATGCATAGTTTCATAAATTTGCGCCGTGATACCGCTTCTTCGGATACGCGAACGCGCGCCTTGAAACGCGGCCAGGAAACCTGTTTGTAATATTATAGCGGCTGGAACGTGGATATCGTTGATAGCTTCTCGGGGATGTCAATGTTGATCGAAGAGAAGAGTATCGAAACGTTGATATCGCTACCGCGTTACGTGAATGGCGCCAATCTCCAATTACCAATTCACTTTTACTGGATTACAACGGACTCTACTTCGAGTAGAGATGACTGACTACAATCGAGGAGTGGCTATTGTCCCGACCGAAGATACACGAAATAGACACAAGCTGGATCACTATTCGATTCGATGACATTTGATGACATCGTGTGTAAACGGAGTGGGCCAAAATTGCCAGTTCCACTTTGAAACGTATGCTTTGTCATTCAACCGTCTTGTTCGCTGATACATTGTGTGTTTTGTGAGAAGCTTTATCGTCGTGGAATATTAATAATCTTCGCCGTAATTGAGTTCCTTAATTCAGCGTCAGCACGCTGATATGCAACAATGGTCCCGAATCGTTTTTCTCCTTGCTGCCAAGTAGTTTCATCGGTACACCGCGAGCGGATTATTAATTGTTACCTTAGCGTTTTGATAAATTGTTGCAGTCGACTCTCGTTACCGCTCATTTGCGAGATAAGCACGTGGGGGACGGAGTACGCGCTAAGCCCGACTGATTTTGATAATGTTCCGCAGCGATGTTCCTAAACAAGTTACGCGGGTAAAAACTTGAAAACAAATAAATTCGTCGATTATTTCAAATATTCCATAATTCGCAATAAAATGAGCAGCATATAATTTAACTCTTAGCTGGCACACTTTACCAGAATCACATAGCTGGAACACTGGGGCCGTTTCACTCCACCGCTAAAATGCTTGCTGCGAGGAAGCTATTGATTTTTTTTACTTAAAAAAATTCCAAGATAGTCTTCGAATGTTGTTTTAAAAAATGTCATAGGTTATTTTAATAAAATGTAATATTGAAGTATGAAAAAAATTGAAGAACGTAAAAGAAAAC
>NW_020217780.1:0-5327 GCF_003070985.1 Temnothorax curvispinosus | reverse complement strand
TAGCAGCGCCAAGTTTTTTTACAAGAAAAATTTATGTATTTTAATAAAATATTTTTATTTTGTACTGTTACCTCTGTAATTCTTTGTGACCACTAAAAAATACACATGTAAACTTTGTATTTAAATATCTTGTATTCCCTTGTTAAATTTAAATAAAATTTTTTAATCTTATAAAATTGTTATCATACATTCTTTTCTAATTGACACAATGTAAAGATTTTTCAAAGTAATGCAACAATTATTTTTTGAGGCAATTGTATATGTTCTCTCTGTAATTGGCGCTGTAATTTAAAGAGATATCATTTCTTTTTTGTAATTGTAATAGATCACTTGAAGCGCGACTTTTTTTTTTGATAAGGTAACATAATTTTGTGATGTGTATCACTTGGGTTATAATTTTTCGGAAATAAAGATACTACTGGTTAGATACTAACAAATACCGATTTGTTTGTAAAGCTCAAAAATTTATTACAATTATGGCTAATTAAAATTTGTAATTTTTAGTTAAATGTTACAAATTTTTACACAAATCTTCCAAAATTCATTTATTATTAATAACTTCTTAATTCGCAGAAGTCAAAATACTTATGTTTTTATTTTCGTATAGTTTGTTGTAAAGTCCAATAGAAAAATACATAAATGTACAATTCTTTACCTATATAAATTTCTAATTCGTGAATGGTTATAATTTTGCATACAATATACTACAAGGTTCTACAGAAAACGACAAAATCCTTAAGCTTTTTACAACTCGTGAATTCATGAAAATCTACATAAATTTGCTTTTTTTAGATGTTTATAGGATACTACAATTTTATTTGAAAATTAACAGACCTTTAACCAAACCTTCAACCTTTCCATGGAAAATAAAAATTAATATGTCAATTAAAAAAATTAAGTATCTTATGCAAAATTAAAAAAAAGAAAACTTAAAATAACATATAAGCAATGAGAAGTGCCGTTTTCGGTCGAAGCGGATATTGATGCTTAATAATATTTCACAATATCAATTATTATTAAATACATGTTTCAGTTTTTTAAATTGGCACTGCGTGCCAATATGGACTTTGTCGGACTTAAAACGCAATTGTGTAAACTGAAACTAAAAATAATATATTTTATATTAATTTGATATTGTCAAGTAAAATAATATACTATTAGAAGAATATTTTTATAACAGTTATACAAATTTATATGAATAGATCCATTATAGAGTATATATTCATGTATGTTATCTTTGTAATGGCCTATCTTTCGTATTGAACGCGGACTAGCTCGCCGGATCAGGGTTCGATATAGATGGCCCAGAGACAATAATCAGTGTGGTAATGCGTATATAATAGGCATAGAGTTTATTCAATTTGATAGTTTACAGAAAATAATGCGACGCGGTCTTTGGTATAATACCGACGGACATGGGCAGCCGCGAGATGCGGTGCAACGCAAGCAAAAGGCGGGACGCGATATGTACAGCGAGGGGCAATGCGGGCGCACTCGGCGCGGTATGCGGGACGCGGGATTACATTGGCCTGTTCGTTTTCGCTGCACTTCTGAACTAGTGCAATAAGTTAGAATGAAAGAAAGTATATTTGTTTCATTCTAACTTATTGCACTAGTTCAGAAGTGCAGCGAAAATGAACAGACCAAATGTTAGACGGGCGCGGTATACGGAACGCGGTCTTTTACAATATTAGGCGGACGCGGTCATTTACATTAGTGCCTGTGCACTCGGCGCGGTAGGAACGCGAGGTTACAATGTTAGGTGGGCGCGGTATACGGACCGCGGTTCTTTACAATATTAGGCGGACGCGGTAATTTACATTAGGGCATATGCACTCGGCGCGGTATACGGGACGCGGGATTTGACGGTAGTGCATGTGCACTCAGCGTGGAATACGGGACGCGGTATTACAATATTAGAACGCGGGCGGGAACGCGATATGTACAGCGAAGGATTGCGTAGTCCCGGGGCTACGGTAGCGAGAACCCTCGTTACGGGGCCTAGCACGCTCGACCCCGCTTGGCCGTGGCCGTCGGGAGTGAATTTGTCGGAGTGCGGGAACACCTGAGAACTCTCGGTCGGGGCTCAGACTCTGGACCCCGTTTTGTGTTACCCTAGGAGTTGGATAATGGGCTTCGTCAGGAGTAGCCAGGAGTAGCGGAACGCCGTGGTAAAGACGAAGTGCCCGCTCTCGCTGGCGCGCCGGGTTATATACCGCTCGGCGCGGTACGTTCGGCGGGAGGAAGGCCGATCGTCAGGCGAATCGCGCGGTGGTGGGAGCGGCGCGATCCCGTGCGCTCGTCTTCGGCGGGGATCGGCTCTCGTCGGCGCGCGTCGGCATCGTGCGGAAAGGCACCGGTGCGGCGGGTTATCCGCGCACACGGTGCGTTTCGAATGTTTAAAAAAAGGTGGGCGCACCGCGCCCTGTCCTCGCCCGACGGAGGATCGATCGGGCGGCATCCGGCGGGTGGTGGCCGGGAACGATGCTTTGTCGTAGGGTGCATCGTTACATCTTTAACCTTATAAATATATTATACTTTTACATGATCACACATAATAATATACTAGTATATAAAACCATATATGACTATATAAAGTTATACTTAAAGAGATTTAGCCATATAATATTATTGTTCAAGATTATATTTCCATTTCTTATATGACCATATATAATTATAATATATTTACTAATATGAACAAATAAGAGGTATTTTTTCCCGAGTATATAATCATATATGCTTATATATGGCCATGTATAATTATATACTCTCATATACAATAAGGCCGCATATAATATTGTTTAAGATTATATTTTCCATTTTTTATATGATCACATATAATCATGTATCTACTAATATAAGCTAATATAAACTATAATATGAATAAATAAGAGATTTTTTTCATGCGGTTTTCGACATGTGTGTATGTGGTGCTGGGTAAGGTTTTTTTTTATAATAACTCGCTTTTTATTTTACAGATAAGTTAGAATAAAGAAGTTTTTTTTCTTTTTGTAATCGCGCGGCGTTGGCCCAATAGGCCTATTTTGTAATAAGCCGGCACTGGTTTCTGACATTTACCAGACATTAAGAAAAAATTATATTTGTTCGAAGTTGAACAATTGTACGTTAGCCTCGTACGAATAATGTTATTAGCCTGCTAAGTTCCAGACCGTTAAAAGCGCCGTCCTTTAAATGTTTGTATTTTCATACGGTCGTACCTCGCTTATTATTCGAAGTTCACGCGCAAATTCGAGCGTCTCTAAGATCATGCGCTCGCTTCGTGCACATCCTTCGAGCGAGCAAGCAACAACGCGAGAAAATAAACATCCCCAAAACCGACGCGTTTACCTCGCGATCGCTCGAGCAGTCAGTCGCTCGTACCGAGACCAAGCATAGAGTCGACTTGAATTCTACCTCAATCGCTCCGTTCCTCGCTCGCTCGCGGACTTCGCTATCCGACTCAAGCCTGTAATCGGGAAAGGAGAATCGAAAGTTTTGTTCTACACTGCGTTTTGTAATTGTGAGTGAGAGTGCGCCCGACGCCGAACTGCCTTTCGGCTGTGCAAAACCCCGGTCAACGCTCTTAACAACCACGAAGCGCCAATAGTTCTCAAGGACTGGAGAAACGAAGGGCTATCATCGCTCTCTCTCTCACTGCACTGTTATTTTGAGCATTAAAGATTGTGTTGTTATTATCGCCTTATTATCTCTCGCTCCCGAATACCCACCGGAATCCTCCGAGGCACACCCGCGCCGAGCTCAAGTCTGAGCGACCCGGCATCTCAGGCGATCTCATCGAGATCGCGCCTGAACAATATTCGTATATCCGATTCGAAATTTTATTACTCTTTTTAAACTGAATTTGTTTCTTAAGAATTTTTGAAAAATTATATATTTGCGCTGGTTATGACACATGTTGTACACGTTCCGAATGAATCGTGATCTACGTAATGGTGTTAAGGATTAGGAAACTTGATGTCGTTTAGTCAATATATTTGAAGAGTGTTTCGAGAAGACTTTTAACATTTCTTAAGTCTGATAATGGAAGAAAACATCTTATCAATAACAAATCACATGAATATAAAATAAGCAATTCAGCATGAAATTTGTATCATTGGTCAATCAACTCAAAGCAATCTTTCAGTTTATCAGAGAAATCCTAAAATAGAATCTATTAGTTGAAGGTTTATAAAATAATATAATTTCTGTAGAACAGAAGATCTATCAACATGAAGAGTTGAGTGTATTTTACATAAATTCCACTCCTGAATAGTTAAACAGTTGAACAGACCATTAATACGAACAAAGTTATTAATATCGATGACCTTATAAATTCACAAAATATCATATAAAGTAGTAAATAAGTAATGGAAGAATGCATACATCTTATACTTTTAAGCTTCTTATTATTCGAAAGAACAGTCAGAATTAGATTGTGAAACTAAATTTATGGTAATAATAATGTGCATATCAAGATGATCTGCTTCTGAAAATATATGACAATCGTCATCTGAGTTGTTTGTTAATTCAAAACAATTGAAATATGTACGCATTTATCCATGTTTGTCGAATAAAAAAGTATCTGACGGAGCGAGAGAATATTTCCTAAAGTAAAACGCAATCGTATTTTCGGGACGAGAATTGATAATATAGAGAAAAGTATATACAACGCAAAGTATCGGAAGAATTCAAATAATTCAATATAATTCTACTCACTCGTATTGAGTCCGCGAGATATTTACAAAAACGAAATATAGCTTTTACTGACAACGGCCGTGTCTTTCAAACAATTATTAATATTCAGCTTACAATTGAAGAATCATTTACTACAGGTAAATAGCTTGATTTTACAATAATACACGAATGATTTACGAATGTGAAATCTATTGATTCTCCACATACAAAATATTCTTACACGTGGTTGCAACCAAATTTAATATAGTACTTTAAGTACTTTACTTTTAAGTACTTTAGCAATGAGAAGGAAGCTTCTCGTCCGGCCTCGCCACTGAAGGTGGGAAGGCTCGGGGATGGGATCGAAATGCCACACAAATATACGGTGCGCTCTTGGTGATCACCATCCAAACGTAATATAGAAGCTCTCGAATGTTCTGGAATCAGAGATCGCCGTTCAGCTAAAGCACCTTAGCACATTCTCAAGATCAATGATTCCTTAAACTGAACAACGAGAGTTACCTTTCTTGTGGATCTTCGCATTGGAATAATTCCATCTCAATCGCTAGCCGTATGCCTTTATACCTCAAGGCTCTGAAATTTCCATCAGTCGTCAGATCATCCGTAATGGCGGACATCCTTCAATAACGGGA
>NW_020217779.1:0-13733 GCF_003070985.1 Temnothorax curvispinosus | reverse complement strand
AGACAAATATAATAAATAATTATGATAATTTTACTAACTATGATGCAAAAGTTTATTCCTTTTTTACTTCTTAAGTTATGTAATTCTGTAACCCACCTTATTCGAATCACTATATTGTTTTTTAAACGTAAGAGTATCACTTCCTGGTGGCATGAACTCTTTGCGTTACAAGCATAACCGTGTTCATATGATATCTGTAGGAAGTTGTTGCTTTTCGGACACGAAACGCCTGTCTCTGTGAAGTAGGAAATTATCCTTGCCTTAAACGGACAAATTCATGCGTTTGATGCAAGGCAGCTCTACATGCTTTTTATGCATGGAAGGCGCTCATACCACAGAGGTAAGATTTTTCTCTCCCTGTGGTGGCATGAACTCTTTACGTTACAAGCATAACCGTTTTCACACAATATCTGTATGAAGTTATTGCTTATCGGACACGAAACGCTGTCCCTGTGAAGTAGGATATTATCCTTGCCTTAAACGGACAAATTCATGCGTTTGATGCAAGGCAGCGCTACTGTTTTTTATGCATAGGAGGCGCTCATACCACAGTGGTAAGATTTTTCTCTCCGTGTAGGAAAAAAAAAAAAAAAAAAAACATCGAATCTTTGGTTGCATCGGTTGTATTCGTTGTCGTATCAGCCTCTTCGTCACTTGGTGTAAATACATACTTACTTATTATCTTGGTCATTTATTATTATTTCAGTTTTCTCCCTTTTCTCTATCAATTCGTTAAGTATATTGTCAGGTAAATTTTCCAGTTCGAATTTAAGACCAGACAACTCTTGGTCTATTACAGAATAACCAGGTTCTCTGGACGTCGATGTCGATGGCCTGTAACAGAGAGAAACCTGAGAGAGGCCATCCAGGCGTTTTTAGCCAGTTAGAGGGGATATACCTCAACAAAGTTAGCCCCCCCCAAATGGATTATTGATATATTTTTTTTTACCAATCATTTGGTGGTTGATTGGTAGTATTTGGTACCGTATTCAAAACGTTCGGTAGTTTTTCGTTTTTTTAGGAAATCAAAAACAAATTTTTGATCTTTTTTTAGCCCCCCCCATTTTGACTGTGGTGGTTTTTTTTATACGCGTTTATCCGCATCGAGGTAACACCGACGTTTTTACAGCGGATTAGAGAGGCTCTACCGATCGCGCGATGCCAATTTTATTAATCTCCGAGTCCTCAACTTTGCGAAAGATAAATAGCGTTAATGCGACCCGGCAACCGCGGCGATGCAAAATGACGCAAGTTGCTCCGTTCAAGGACGACCTCCCGAATTGCTTCCCTATCTCGTATCGCGCGTAATCGGATTAACGTAAGTTCTCCCGTGTTTTCCTTTAAGTTCCGGTTAACTTTCCACGGGAGTATCCGTGACGCTTGAGCGATCCGAACGCTTCAGCGACGTCGCGGTTATATCGGAGTTTGCTTGTTGCATGTCACGAGCACAGTTACCACTTGTTACTCCCCCTATCCCCGCAACCTCTTCGCTTCCCTGTCAATATTCTCTAAATCTTATTTTTTTAAATTGAGTTAATTACAAAATCATGAAACCAAAAATTTTCAGAAGGAAGGACTCTTCCAATCATTATATTATAATATTATAATGAAAATCTAATAATAATTAATTTTGTTAAAACAATTGTTGTGACGAAATGTAATAATTATAACTTTTACAAAACAAGTACATACAAGCTATACTTTTTGCATACACGGAAACAGAACAGTTTTGCTGAAGTATCTAAAAATTTAGCTAGATACAGATCTGAAAATAATTTTGGTGCACCATCAAAATAATTATGTAGAACACTCAAATTGATTGCTAAAATGTCAAAACTTTTTGCAGCATTATTATCATACTTCAATGACCTACTATAAATATTTTGATGGTGGACAAAATTATTTTCAAATTTATGATACTTTTGCACTTATTCCTATTGGTATCAAATTTGATTCTTTTATCCGTTTACCGCCTATCGCGGCGGAGTATTGAGATATTCTCATCGAGTGACACAGCCGATATATATTTGGTCTACATCGCATAACTTTTATACATCGCCGTCGCCGCACGTGGACAACGAAATGGACCGATTTACAAAAGCGTTGCAAATTTACGTCACACGCGAATATACCTGTCGATCGAGGAATTATCATTGATTTGCGGTCCGCAAATTTGCGGGGGCGTCGGCCGCCGAGGCGTAAATTTGCGACGAATTAATCGCGGGATCAGACGCGAATACTTCGTCGAATAATTCTCGCTCGTTTCATTATTTCCCTTCTCTGCCGTGCTCGAAATACGGCCGCGGAAAATAATCACGCCGGATGGTAAATAGCTTTTTGGCTCGTCGAAATAATTTAATTCCCGATTAACGATGTTATCTCGCTGGCTGGGCCAGATGATTTGCCAGAGCGATATTTCAGCGCGCCCGGGAGTGTTCTAGATTCACACGCGCTCTCATCAGTTTCGTCGGTGAAGTTCAACATCTGTTTCGGTTGCCGCATTTCCGATTTTTATACACCGAGTCTTTTTATTCCATTTTTAAGCCGGATGTAAAAGTGCGATGGGGTTTTCGCTGCGCTGTCAAAAATGGTTGTTAGCGGGCGAGCGATTTGTTTTTAATCCATTTTACAGTCAGTATTACGTATACAAGGATTTATCCATTGTGCTCGCATTAAATACGGATGATTGACTAATTGAATTAAAAAAAGAATAGCATGTATTAGTATTAGTAAAATACTGGGATGTTTAATTAAAATAAACATCAATTGAAACCTTATCGCACTTCGGTAATGCGATATTACGTCGTCTTCTCTAAAACTGCAATCACGCGATCAACGACCGTGGACAGCATCAAAATTCCGTCAATGTCAAACATCGTAGCCGACAGCGGCATTCACCACGGCATTCGACGTATTAAACCATACGTGTTAAACCGTAACGGTTGCAAACCACGGCTCGTGAATTATTCCAAGCTCGGCGGGCACAAATACGGGTAGAGGGAGTGGGAGTCAAATATCCTTGTCGCGCGAGCACAATTTGTATAGTCCTGATGCCCCGACGTTTATAAGACGCCTGGAATTTTCGTCGTGGAAACAATGCCTGTCGTGCGACGACGCTTCGGTCGCATTTTATTACGCGATTACGTACAGAAACGTTCCAGCGATTGTCCCTCCACGTAAATCTCACCGATTTTCGTGGAGGGACAACACCGGGGCTGTCTGTATTGCGACTGCCGAGAATCAAGAGACACGCTACATCGACAAATTAGTTTCGGCGCGAGGTGTACGCCGGTTAGCAGAAGCGTAAACGGTTTTTTTCTTTCTCGCAGAAAAGAAAGACACGGTGTCAACGAAATAATTGACACACAGGCGCTCAATATGAACTCGGTTGTTCAAGGCGCTTCGTGTTTCAGCGCACGTGACAATTAGGTGAAAAGACCGCTATATTAGCGCATAAATTTCTAGAGAGATAGCGTTCTTTAATAGGTTTATTATCACAGATTTATTTAAATGCTTGTGTCGTGTGCGTGTGTCGTGTGTCACTCTCGTTCTCGTAACACTCAGCGAGTTACCACTATCTTCCTGCTTAAATTCACTTTTAATTGTAAGATGGATAAGTGAGAAATAATTATAAACACATAGACATAAAATTTATATTATTATGTTGTATTTATTGGTTACATATTTTTATGGAATCTATCGATAAATGACAATAAAGTCGATATTATGTTTTCTATCATTGTTTAATCTTGTTTAAAACTATCTTTTTTAACGAATAATTTCTAGAAATCCGAACAATCCGAGATATTCAATATGATACAAGAATAAAAAAATTGCAAATTAAAATTTCGACTTTATGCAGTTTGCATTTTATTGCATACACCAAAAACTTTGAATATTGAAAAAAATTTTTTATGAAGCATCGAGATATCTGCGAATGAATGCGAAGCATATACATTGTGCATACTGTTCAATAATTAAAAGCAAAATTTTTAATTAATATTTTTAACAACTTCACAAAGCAAATGGATATAAATGTTTGTCACATCTCGCGTATTTACATGACACATATATGTTTGCTGAACAGTATTTTTAATTAAATTTATTTTTCTCGACCGTATTTTGTTCCGCGACTATTTTTGCTTGATTTCTGAAGTCTGGGATTTGTCGGAATGAAAAAGTTCAATGTACAGCCAGATTCTTTCCCTTGGCATTAACGGCTCGTTACAGATGATATTTCCCATCCGCTTTTAACTTTTTTCTTCGCGCTTTTAAGACTTCCCTTTTGTCGGCAGCTACTTTGAGTTCTTTTCTCACACACGTATAAAGTAATATTTTATACGCAAATAAGAAACAACGATATAAGCTTATAATTAAATGACTGCTCAGCCATTATATTGCTTAGTGTAGCTACTTAATCAATATCTCAAAATTTATTTATTTTTGCTGTTGATAGATTTAAGTTATATTAATTATTTGAGCCAAATGTAAACGCTCAGTATAATAAATAAATCGAACGATCTGTATTTCGCTTTTGAAACTATGAATATCTCATGATTTTTGTATATGAAAAGTATTTTTTACTTGACTGAGAACACAGAAGAATATTCTTAGAACATACTTCTTTGTTCAGATGAGAGTCATCGAGTGATATTTTACTTTTTCTGACTTCCTCTCCTCTTGATGTTTCCATCGGAATTTCTCAGCGCGTGCTTTTGTCGCGATTGTTCTTTCAGTTTGAAGAGCACGTACGTTTCTGAAACGTTTTGATCTCAGGATCGTGTCTATTTGCCGTCTGACAAACTCAATTACTATATCAGAAACTTTATTCGCGAAAAGATGTGTGTGACAAAAAGTGAAAATAAAGCAGACTTTTTAGGTCTTACATTATAAGTCATCTTTATAATCTTGATTTTTTTCGTAATTAAAAATTCTTTAAATCAATATTCGCCATTTTTTAGTTCACAAATTCGAGATGTTTGTTTTCAATTTTATCTATTTTGATTTCAAAGTACTTTTTTGTTCTTACATTTTTCGCAAAATAACTTATTTTTACTCATTGTATGTAGAACTTCTATACTGCGTTATTTAAATCTTTAATTTTTTTGTTCTTCCAAAATTACAGATAATTACGTTAATATGTAAAAACATTTATAGATCAATGTTCATGATAAATTTGATTTTATTAACTTTTTTTGAAAGGAAATGCAGTTCCGGATTTCTATTGGTGGCGAAACGTATGATCACGATCCTGACCTCTCGTAAAACAGATTCCTCGCGATGTACGTTCGACGGTGCACGTGCTTTGCATCGATATATTTCCGTGTAAATTCGACATACGCTCCCTATGAGATTTCCGGTTTGCCTTGCCTTTGTCGACATACCGAGAAAATTTGCTTTATTTTTTAAGAGTTTCCTTTAAGAGCCAGACCTCGAACGTATACTGAAATATTGAAATCGCGTAGCCATTTCGATACATTTCTTCTCCTTTCGCAACGAACAAAGAAGAAATATCTTTTGTAGTTTAAAAAATTGTCTTATTTATTTATATTTGAGAATTTAAATTCAACTTCTTATTCCCCGAGATGTGAAAGAAATGTATTCCAAAAAGTGTATATACGCAAATCTCTCTCACTCTCTGTGTGAACACCGTGCGAACAGGTCCAACCTATTGTAAGACGCCGTCAATTTGTCAAGGAGCGATCGCACGGAGGGTCAATCCTAAAGCGTCGTCGAGTAGTCGAATAGTCGAATAACTGTCAAAAGAGATCGCACGGGGAGTCGATCTCCGAGAGTTGTGACTGCTGAAAATAAAGGGTACTGATTTTGTCAAAACGTGAGTAGCAATTTTCAGTTCCGTCAATTACTTTCCACTTCTTAGTATCTCCTGTTTCCTGGGTCACCCAATCGAACCATTTTATTGTAACACTTAGAATTTTGTTAATTTTGGGAAAATTAACTGGCGCCCAACATATTAATTAATTACATTTTGAGCCCCGACAGCTCCGACTTAAGCCGCGTCGGGTGAAAGGGTTTGTCGAAATAAAAATCCTGTCTCAATTGGTTTTTTGTGTTTCACATTTTTTTTTAAGTTCTTTTAATTGGTGTACTGTTTCATTTTCATTACACTCTTCTTTATATGTTTCTTCATCATTTTTACATCTATTTTTTTTGCACGTGCACTTATCAGTGCACGGTTTTTTTTTTGCAACTGCAGTTAGTGCAGTTGCCAGAAACGCACCTGCAATTATATCTTCGATCAGGCATCAGAATTTTTTTTAGTTTTTGAAACCGTTCGTCTCTTCAGGAACAGTCTCTTCGGGCTGCGGGCTCGTTGGCGCCGAAAGGGGCGAAACGTCTTACAGGTTGCGGTTTCTATCAAAAATTAATGTCCTCTCTTCCCTGCGAGTTTTATCACGCAGCCCGCGCAATTCTGCAGGTGCCTTTGCACGTTCCGGTGCTTGGACATCGTCAAATGTAAAATGCGTAATACAGTTAATAGAAGAAAAGCAGCTATTGGTTGGGAAATCGCAACGCGTGTGCGAGAAAAGTTCCGAGTTTTGTAGGAAAATTTTCTCGCCATTGATGATTCCATTAAGCGAGATAGTCTTGTTTTATCGCGGCGCGGCGTTCCGATTCTCGGTTTGAGTTTCACGCCCGTGTATGTTCTCGTTTTTGTTCCCGAGGCTCTGACACTCTCGCTCGTGGGCGGGCTCCTTATCGAAACGGCGCGTATGCAGAAGTGAGATGTAGATGCAACCGAGGAATCGAGCTGCTTTTATGCGGGGAGAAGAAGCCCGTGTATATGCGAGGGGCAAGCGAGGGAGAATAAAGTAGGAAGCATCGAAGTTTTGTTCCATTTCCGAGCAGCGCTCCCAGGTGGCTTTGATATCGTAAACGCCTTCGTGCAGTATTCCCGCTTTCCCCAGGCTCTTTTGTGCACGTTTACTGCACACGCTGGTTGCCTGACATCCTGGGACATAGATCTTGCCGGACAGCTTTCCGTGCTGGTCGGTGCATTAAATTCGCGGCGACTGTTGGACCGATCAATGAGACTGCATCAGACTGTCGATACCAATTCTCCTTTTAATGAGCATACCGACGAAATTGCTTTTTACGCTTTCGTTTTTTAAAATTTTTAGAGAATGTGTCGTGTGCGTGTGATTTCTGCCCAGTGCTCTGAATGTCAACGTGAAGAAATTCAAGCAAGCGCGGGTAAACGGCGGGAGTAACTATGACTCTCTTAGAACGAAAGTTATGCTGGATCTCGTATCCTTGTTATTGCGTAACCCGTTGCGCAGATGAGCGATCCAATAGTCAACCTGCAGGGTCGCTCGAGCCGGGACCCGTTGTTATCAGGAACCGCACTGCCCCGAAGCGGTAAGACGCGCCAAAAGGACGTGATGCAAATAGCCAAATGCCTCGTCATCTAATTAGTGACGCGCATGAATGGATTAACGAGATTCCCACTGTCCCTATCTACTATCTAGCGAAACCACTGCCAAGGGAACGGGCTTGGAAAAATTAGCGGGGAAAGAAGACCCTGTTGAGCTTTTTTTGCAGCTGAACTATATCCAAGTGTGTAGCTTCATCATCAGGTGTTAAATTATGCTTGTCCCCAGTTGCAGTTAATATTTTTTAACAAATTAGTCAAATTCAGTTTAGGATTTTTAGGTAGGACTAATTTTGATGTGCCAATTAGTTCCACAGCATCTAGGCATGTGGAATAGTCCCAGTGGCTGCACATAAATTGTAGTCTGAGTATTTTGGTTTTGAAGTCACAGAACTTTAAAGGCGGCGAAAATATCCGCGATGTCAAATGAACTGCATTCTGAGGTGGTGCATTCTACTGCATTCTACTTTATGGTGTGCGTGTAATAGTTGTTACTACGATTTTATCGTTGTTAAATAAAACATTAATTTTAAGGTGGTACTCGCACAAGACTTCTCTATCTGTTATACACAGCGGTATCGACCATTACGGGATCTCCGAAAAACTCATTTTCGAGGATTACGTCGGTCGCTTCTCGTGTATCATCCGAATCCGGCTGCAATCCGTAAGGTCTCTCGGTCTCTCGCACGGTTAATTTACGCGGTAATTGCAGTTACAGTTGATGGATTTGCCGCTGACTGCGTATTGAATTAACGGCCGAGTAATTAATTCCGCGTTAACCACGTTATCGCGGGATGAAAATTGCGCGGATGCAAATGCGTGACTTAACGTTTTATACGCGCTCGTAAAATCGAAACGACTTTATTACGGCCGTTTGTAGCGAAATTATCAAACGTTCATCAAAATTTACTTGACACGTTCTAAATTTCCCCGTATATTATAGCGAATTCGGGTGCTTGCACTAGTGCACACTGAGTGCACACTAAGGCTTGTTCTTATAATCAATTATTATTATTTACAGATATTATCTTAAATACCTTTTAGTCTGTAAAATGATTTGATGTACGAATTCGCACGTCGCGACGTGTGAAACACTAATATAGTAGCCCATCACTACTTGGTCGCCTTTAATGAAATCTTTTTTTCTTGTTGCCAAACAGTTCTGTACTGAATTTTTCCAGCTATCATATTCTGTATAACGCTTGTCGTATTTTACAAAATATTCGTGGATTCTCTTTACTTCGAGCTTTTCTTCTTTTTCAGAAGCAATTGCCATAATAATCATTTCTTTTTGCGTGGGACGTCGGCGGGGTCCTTGATGTTCCTCTTGATGTTTCTCTTCAATAGTGGCAACATCTGGCAAATCAAGATTTTGTAATTAATATTTTTTTTTGAGACAGAAAAAATGGAGATAGACGCAAAATAAATTATTGCACAGAGTTAATGTGATAACTACAATATAAAAAGAATATTAAATCGGTAGGTATATGCGTGAAAAATGTGACGCGAAATGCTCAGGCATGAGATCCTATGAGGGGTGGCAGTGTGGTCTTGTGGTAAAGCGCCAGACTCGTAACGCTCGTAACTCGGAGGAACCGGATTCGAGTCCACCTGATCACAGGAATTTTTATATTCCAAACTGCACCCCCTCGCACGAGTGGGGCTCGTGCGGAGAAACTGGGCTATCTTTCGGAGGAGAAATTAAATTTGAAATTGGTCGTCAAGCTTGGGGAGCTTGGGAGTTTTGGATCAAAAATGAATTTATTTATAATTATATGCCTGTGGATTGAGAGGTATTGGTCTAGAACGCAAATTATACGGCGATGGAGACATATCGGCCTTGGTTTGCAGCTTCTGGTAAATGGCGAGTAAAGCGTCTATCAACATATAAAAATACTATATATAATATAAATACTATAAATTTTTAGTTTTAAAATAATAATTGAAAATAGTACTTACCTTTAAAAAAGTTAAACATTGCCGTAAAGATCGCCGTTAACACCGATTTCTCCATTATTATTATTTAGAAGTGACGAACACTGGTTTGACGAACACGTACTGTAGGACAGTCAAATTAGACATTTGAGGTCTAAAGTGATGCGAACCCATGATAATGTATCTCGAATATCGTTATTCGGAGATTGATCGTCGTTTTACTGGAATATGAGAATTCACTCTTTCGCCAAGCCCTATATCATATTGATATCACAGGGATTTAGCTGAGCCAAAAAAATCGGGTAATAAAAGCCACTATATCGAAGTAATAAGCGTCTGCCGAGGCACGTACGAAATTTCTGCGGCAATCGGGAACATATTCCGCGCATCTGTTCCGTCCCGCTCACGTAGTCATAACACGTATGTCATCAGACGGATCTGATTAGGATCTCGGCAAATGGGCACACGCCGCGCTATCCTTTTAGCCGCGCAATTCTAACACAACAGAGCTGTAACTCCATTCAAATTTGAGCCCGAACAAAATGCTCCGGCTGTAATGAGAGTCTGCGCTTTCCGAAACAATGATTATACTGAATAACAATACGTCATTTACTACAATTTTTTAGACTGATTAATTCTTTACTATTTGTGATTTTATGAATAATAAATGTTACATAAAAACAAATGGTCGTTTCTTATATAATATTTTATGCACTATCTTTTTAAAGACATCCACAAAACGCATTATCACATTGTTTAGAATTCCATCTTTTCATAATATCTTTTAAATATACAAACGAAATGAGTATCTTGAGCGGAAAAAGTGCTGGCATAAAACCTTCGGAACCCTTAAGTAAACGTAGGTAAAGCACGATGGGAGTCAGGCACAATATGTTCATCCGATTTTACGAGGCAGAGAAGGGAAAAGGAGATGAAGCCGCGGACGGAAAGAAAGAGCGGAGAGTGGATCGTACTCTTCTACATCCTTCGCGAAGGGCTCATGAATCATGGCACCGACTAGGAGGTAAAACTCCTCATCCGTTATCAGCTTGGCAATAAAACTCTTGCCCCCTTCTAATAGACACGACACCTCGCCATCCCATCGCCTTCGATCTTTTCTCAACCCAGATTCGCCCGGCGTTCACCACGGTTGGGAGAAGAAAAGTACGATTCACGTTAGATAGTGACAACTTCAGTCTGAGATATCTCTGTACCTGTCCGATTGAGTTCCCCGCGAATCTCTTCTTTTTTCATTATATATATGACGACATATTCAAGTTTGAATTTGCGAAAGAATTCAAAACTTTAGGTATTTTACAATGAGATTTTATTTCATTGTTAAAAATTATAAACTTTTGTTGTCTATATATATTTACACAGTAGGCCCTGTTATTTTATTAGGTACTCTTACAAGAAAGTTTAACTTGTCATTTAACAGCTGTGTTCTTATTATTGTTCTTATAAGAGGTGCTTGTTCGCCGACCAATAATAATGAAAAGAATTATTCTTTTTTCCTTTTCTCTTTCATAACGATAAGATTTAATTTTTTATTCTCGTATTTTAAATTGTTTATTTCCTCCTGATATTTTATATTGATGTCTTCTTTTTTCTTTTTCTGGTTTATAATGGGGTTTATTTCGTATTTCAATTTGCTGATGTCCTCCTGATGATTTGTCTTATTTTTTTTTACGTGTTTTGTATTATTTTTATTTTCAGTTTTTATAAGTCTCCTGTTCTGGAGACTTTTTAAAAAAGACGCCGCTTTCCGCCACATCCTGTAAATAAACAAATTTTTTTAAAAACATTAGAATACTTAAAGAGGATTGAGCAACCTAAGCAATTGCCCATATTATCGCGAGGTGTTGCACAGATGCAACTTACATGGCTGGCTGAGGCCCTTCCTAAATAGTCTTTTTCGTAAAAGTTTAAAATTAATTTAAAAATATCGAAGGTAGGCTTACATATTTATGATACTCCTTTCCGAAACAGTTCGATATTTACCGAATAAGACAGAAAAATGAAATTTTTTATTTTATTCACTTTTACGATTTTAATGTGTAGATGTTAAACAAATTGATAATTGGTTATTTAAAAATATGTTTTATTAATATAATTATAGTTTTATTAGTATAGAAATAATATGTAAGTATACAATAATAAAATCAGTAATTATTTACGATAAGTATAACGAAAAATTAATATATATAACTTATTGTGAGTTAAAAGTGAGTTGTAAATACATTAATATTTTTAATATTAATACCATAATACAATCTTTAATATTAATAATAACAGATACATATGATATATCTAATATTATTTAATATTAATATAATACCGTGATCACCTTATCTGCCTGTCGTGACAGTGGGTGTACCAAATTTGCATGCAGTGGGTACCATTCTATAACGCGCTGTAGCGTCCATTATCTTCGGCGAGTTGTAGCACGTGCCGTTCTGTTTTAATATACTTCCAAATGTAGTATATTGACCAATGTACATAGAATGATACATATCTAACATATTTGCAAGCTACGTGCAACCATTCGTGCAATTGTGTAATTTTCGAGCGTTTGCGAGATTTAGTAATTAATGAAAAGAAAAAGATGCAGATTTTGATGTAAATTTTCTCTCTATCGCACTTCTCTCTAACGTTATCGCACTTGGAAATAATTGAAATAATTATCCTTATTTAGTGCACCAAGCTTCTTTCTCTTTCTCAAAGATCATATCATCATATATCATAATCATCATATCTATGGGCAACAACAAGTATCGTTTGCGCAGAAAATAAAAAATACCATTTAAAAAAAGGGGCTTCTTATGCTTCTGACTCTCCAGAGGCTCACAATCGGTCTGTTGCCCGGCGTAACGTTGTAGTTGCTGAGGCTTAGGTTGCTGCTTCTGCCGCATTGCTTTCATCACTCCCCCGCCAGCTCGTTTTATCTGTTCTTTTATAAAAAACAATAAATTTTTATTTAATAATTATTTAATTAATAAATTAAAGCGTCAATTTTTAACCCATAAACATTGTAGTGTTTTTAATTACCTACATTTAATTTAAAAAAACGTTCAAATTCGAATAGTTTTAACCGGTTCCGAGATAACGCACTTTTTTGGTCTAATTTTTTTAAATATTGTTTAATTTGTAGATTTTCAGAAAAGGAGAATTAAGTTGTTAAATATGTTAGCAATTTTACGTTAAGTAATTGTGTAAACTGTCAAACTGAATATATGCATATTTACCTAATTTCAATAATGCTATTGCTATCAAACTTAAAGTGTGTTGTCATTTTTACGACATTTTCTTGATTTATAGGACATAAATATAAAGTTTTCAGAAACATTACTCGCAGAACATCTGGATCTATATCTGGTTCTTCCATCAGGTTTGCCCCAATTACGGCCTTTCCTGTTAATTTGTGGCATTTTAGTTCTCATGTGGAACTTATGTTAAATGTGTTCTGAAATTTTTTGTGAAAAAATTTTTTTTTTACGAAAACAAAGTTTTCTCTATGAGGAAGCAATAATGATTACTTTTTCAACATTAATAATATCAAAAATAGTAATAATAAAAATGTACTGAAAGTATTAAAAATAATGAAGAATAATTTAACAAATAAGTAATAAATAAGTAGTAAACGGCTTACTTAAAGCTGAAAATAAAGATAAATGTTCAGAGCAAGAGACATTACACGAATTATTCTGCCGCTTACTAATGATATGCTTCTTGTTTCATAGATCCCGCGCAATCAGTCGAAAATACTTACTTACATTTGTTTTACAAGTTTTTACAAGATTTACAAGTACAAAGATAGAAAAGTAAATTGGTGGTAAAGAGAGTATGTCATACAAGATTTAAATGTAATGTTGTAAACACATGTTTATCGATTGATAGATTGTTCTGTTTTTGTGATAATAATTTTATAACAATAACAATAAAGTCATAAGATAACATTTATGTTTATTAATATAAAAGAAATATCTTTGATTTACCTTTGTGCGATGAATTTATTACAAATTGAATTAATATTTAAAATATTAATACTCGGTCTTATATACAAATATATACTATGTACTTTTACAAATTAAAAAAAAAAATGAAATAATCTGCGCATATAGATTTATGTTAATTGTTTACGCATCTTAATTTTTTTGTAAAAATTTATATATAATTGAATCTCTCTCTAAAATTACAGCTATTATCAAATTTTTTGAATTATATCCGTATTAAATTTAATTTGTACCAACAAAATTTTAAATTTATAGACGTATTCTCTTTACAATATTGTTGAAATCAGTACAACTTTTCGCAAAGTTTTATATGCCCTACCTACATTAAAGAATACATAAAACATATTATTTAAAGACATGTATTAGAATAACATTTATGAATGTCTCTCATA
>NW_020217778.1:0-8250 GCF_003070985.1 Temnothorax curvispinosus | reverse complement strand
ACATAATAATATGTCTGACCATATATGAACTTATATATGATCAGATCTTGTGTCATGTATAATATACGATCTGATCATATATGGCAATAGATAACCATATATGATTATATATGCTCTATATATGGGCATGTAAAACTTATATCTGTTCATATCTTATTTATATATGAACATATATGAACATATATAAGTTTTACATGTTCATATATAAATATATACTGTCAGATATGAATATTTTTTCCCGAGATTGTCCAACAATATAGCTATTACAATATACAATATGCAATAGCTATCAGTTATAGATAGAAATTGTGTATTGTGTTATGTTAATGAACGAATATATAGATAGTAAATATCCACAATGTTATTACACATTTCTTCTATGATTAATTATTATGATGGTTTTTAAAAATATAAATTGTAATTGTACCAATAAAGATAATAGTGTACATTATGTGATATTGTATATTGAATTTTCATAATGTGTATATTATAGAAATTTTATAAACATTGTACAAATTTAAATTTAAGACTGCAATTAGAGATTTTAATTACATTGTGTGTAGTATTGCACAATATACATATTATAAATAATGTATTTTTCCAATTGATAGGATTCGTGTTATATGTCAAGTCAATGAACATTTTGTCAATATTGAAATTTGGGCCGACTAAAAAATTGATGTTATATTTTTATGAAAGATGCTTATTGCGCGAAGAAATGATCAAGTGTTTGCTGAAAAAGAAAGAACTGATAGAGATAATCGCGCGCGACATGCCAGAAGCAAAGGAGACCAATGGGCTATACGCGATCCTTTACGGGTCTAATTGAGTGCAGAGATAACACGGCCACGCGCGATTTCCAGGCAATAACGTTTTCTTGCCTCCGCTCTCTTTAATGGCCAAGCTAATCGCTGCTGGTACCTTTACTATACTCAGACATACTGCACATTTTATCCGCGCATCGCTATCGATTGTCTTAGGATCAAACCTTTGTCACTGTGTTCTATTCTGTGTAAAGAATAGTATATTATATGTATATATGTAGTTTATTCTTAATAAAAGATACAATTTTTTTTTTTAGAAAGAAAGTTTACACTATACACTGAGAATCGAAAAATAGTAATAGTTTCTGAATTTTCGTTTATTCTCAACTTTTAATTTCAATACACAGATGCTTACTTAAAAAAAAGCAATGTCTACTGAAAAACACATAGTAATATCTAAAAATTAAGATCATAAGCGATACTGTCTGAAAGAAATAATAAAAAAAAAATAATTACTAAGAAGTTTCATTAAGTCGTGATCAGACTACGGATTGGGATTGAGATTGGATTGAAATTTAATCAATCAGAATAAAGAAAACTAACTTTTCAAGTTTAGTTTGAACTTTGCTCTAATTGGTCAAATTTCAATCCAATCTAAATCCCAATTCGTAGTCTGATCACGGCTTTATTCAATCATGTGCGATTCTGTAACCATTACTGTTGGTTCTCCATATTCGTTCTATCGCGCGAGTTCAGAGCAGTTCAAAGAGATATATGAGATTCATAATAGTTATTGTAGAATAGATTGTTAGCTCAGCGTTAGCGTATTAGGCTGTCATTCTGGAATCTTAGGTTCAAATCTTATCAATGTGTTTTCAAAAATTGTAAAATAGTGCAGCGTAATTTTAATTAATAAAATAGAATATATGCGAAACCACGAATATACAAATTAAACTATAAAAATATTAGAAATAAATAAGAACTATTTAAAAATAAAAAAGAAAAAAATCTTTTTTTTTTTAATTAAGTAATTTAAATCGACTGACTAGCAATATATAACGTCTTTTCAATGTGAACATTGAAAAAACTGTGAGCTAACTCGGTTTGTCGGATTCACATAGCACTTTTTCGGATCAATCATCGAGACATTATTAATTTCGACCAACGCTTTTGGTCAGATGATGTAATTTCTAAATTAAATAGTTTTAAATTTTATTGCGAAAAATATTACCCCAGCCAGGGTTCGAACCTGGAACCTCCCGTATACCGTGCGGGTGTCGTGCCAATTCGACCACTGGGGCTGTGGTAATATTTATCGCAATAACAACTATAAGATGGAGCACCGATTCTTCAGTCAACAGTGTATAATAAACAGAATAATGAATTTTCTTCGCCAGTATATAGAATAACAATTAAATAATTTAAATCGACTGACTGGCAATATATAACGTCTTTTCGATGTGAACATTGAAAAAACTGTGAGGCAACTCGCTTTGTCGGATTCACACAGCACTTTTTCGGATCAATCATCGAGACATTATTAATTTCGACCAACGCTTTTGGTCAGATGATGTTCTAATGTTCACATTTCTAATGTTCACATCGAAAAGACGTTATATATTGCCAGTCATTCGATTTAAATTACTTAATTGTTATTCTATATACTGGCGAAGAAAATTCATTATTCTGTCTTTTTTTTTCGTTAAATTATTGCAACGGAATCATTACTGGTCTTTATCGTAATAGTTACTGTGAAATCCGTACTGTTACTGGGAGAATGTTTATTGTAGTAGTGCGTAATGCAGGTTACTGTAAGAATGACTAAAAGTTGAGAGTGAACAAAAATGCAGTAATTATTACTGTTTTTCGACTCACAATCAGTGTACTTTATCAATAAGTTCTCTTCTTCTATAGCATTACAGTCCTTTGTGGACCAAAGCTTGCGCAACTATTCGTTGCCATTCCCTCTCGTCTTCTGTAATTCTTTTCCAGTTGATAATATTCCTCTTTCTCAGGTCCGCTATTACGGAATTCACCCATTTTCTCTTGGGTCTTCCTCTTCTTTTAAGGCCGTACATCTTATGTTGAAAGATTTTCCTAACTTTTTCGGCAATCGGATCAAGTGTCTCAGCCATCTTATCATTTGCAATTTGACACAGCGGACTATGGTTTCGTCATTTATTTAATATTTCCAGTTTGGCATTGTGTCGGATTCTGCAAAACCTATCGTCATTTCTAATTGGTCTAAATATTCTTTTCAAAATCTTCTTTTCAAAGTTAGTTAGCTGTCGGCATTTTTCTGCTTTCAATGGCCAAGCCTCAAAGCCATAAGTCACAGGACCAGCTTTATCAGTATTTTATAGATTCTTTATTGTTTTGAAAAGTAATTTGAATTTTAAGAGGCATATTAGCATTTTAACGCTACCTTAATTCTTTTCTGCACCACTGACACTGTTGTGTCAGCTGTTAACGAGAAGACCATCTAAAGGTACATAAACTACAGCTACCGTTTCAAGCAGTAATCTTCTATTACTAGAGCTCTTATATTTTTCCAGACTTTATTTTTGCCAAGTATTTCATTTTATCAATGTTCACTCTTAGACCTATATACCTTATCTGCTAGCTTCGCAATCTTTAAGAAAACGTTTTTTAATTTCTTCACGTTTCTAAAGATTATTGCTACGTTCAGAATCTGTTCACATGCATAGATTGCAACGATTTTGTTGCAATAGTTGCTACAGGGCAGCAACATTTCCCTTAACATTGAGTGCAACATTAGGTTTGAATAACACAAGCGCGTTATTCTGTTTCACTTCCGAGATAATCTCAACTAAATCTATCAACCTTTTCTGACTAAGAACTTTTGTCTTCGTTCGTTTTTCAGTGTCATACATATTAATCTGACTAATTTTGACGGAAGACTCAGCATCACCAGAGTGGGTCCTAGCTTAGATCTGACGACGCTGTGAAACGTCTACGAATAAGGAGTATATGTATATATTTCGCAACAATTCGCGAAAGGAGTATACAAAAAGTACACCCAAATGGGAAACTCATCGCAGCTCGACGAAATTTGGCAGGAACATTCATATCGGTTTCAGAATAATGCCGGAGAAAAAATTTTTGTTGACACTCATCTGGAACAAAAGTAGTGAAACGCGTAAAAAGAATCGCGAGAAAGACGATGAGTTTGATTGTGAATAGCATCAGCGTGAAAAGGTAAACAAATCAACTTTTCTACTATCCGGCAATAATAATAAAGTAGGGAGCATTTGCCATGTATACAGGATGTCCCATTTTAAACGCTCCAGGCAAATATCTCGAAAAATATGGAAGATATGCAAAAACATTTTAGACAAAAGTTGTAGGATATCAAGGAGAACAAATACCTAATGGTAAAACGTAATATAACGTCATTGCATCGAATGACATGTATGCAACCCCAAGCAGCATTTTGACGTCCGCCCGACATTAAGATAAACACACTTAACGTTGGTATCCAACGTTTTCGCTACGTCGTTTCAACCCTCTTTTGCACTAATTTGGGGAATCAAATTTAGGTTGTACCAACGTTGGAATCCGACTTATATAAGTTAAATTGAGGTTACATTTTTTCCACCAGTTTTAACGTTGGTATGTAAACTTTGATTTTGTACACTCTGCTAGACCTGAGGTTATTTTTTCACAACGTACATACATTTTAGGTGTAGTTTTCGTGCTTCCATTCAAACCATATGACGGCATTGGTGTAATAAATGTATCATAATACGTACTTATCAATTTGGCACAAATAAAATGGCTTTATAGGAAAAATATAGTTTGCGCAGTCTTTGATACTATTGTAATTTTGCCATAAATACACGAACTCAGCACTGAAAATGTATAACGAAACCCACTTTATTGATAAATGTGGAAATGATAGGTCGAAATTAGACGAATCCCTTCTAAAATATTCCAATTTACTAAATATTCTAATAAATAACTAAAATTTTCAAAATGTAGATTTTAATTTTTTTTCATCAAAATTACTTTTAAGATAAATATGTTGTCAAAACCTTAACAACAGATATTATATAAATGCTTTAAATTGTTAATAAAGTGCGTTAAAAAATATAAATCTAAATATACTGGAAAATGGCGGATTATTTGCCTTCTTCTTTGAGGGATGAAAATGGCGAAGTCAGCGTTCCACACTATATCAAACTTTACGTAGTAAAAGGTGCGATAAATTCTACTAAGATTTGTCTTCTCGTATAAAATAATGAACTTTTTCAGACTTTTGCAAACTAAGTAGTATACCACTGTAGGCAAAATTGTACCTATATTGACTAAAAGTCTTAACAAGGTCGCCAAACTGACTTAACATGTCGATAAAGTATCGATTAGTTGAAAATTCTATACTAGATTTGCGAATGAGTCGTTATATCTTAACCAAATCCGACCTATGCAATACCATCTATGGTCTAGAGCATGGTTATGGCAGCCGTGCAGCCGAGCGAACGCGCTCTCGAGCTGTGAATCACGCGGCGCGCGCGCGTTGCTTCCCGACGACGCGACGATAACCGCGTGAGATGAGATGGACCGGTTCGGCCGTGGATCGTCAACATTCGTCGTATAGTCCTCGTAGCTCACGCACGACGCCGCGAATTGCCATCGGCGATGCCCACTTGACGCAGCAGTAATCTGCTCTACATTCTTTTAGGCAGAATTTGTTACCATTTCTCGCGATTCCTTAACGTCAGTCAGAAATGACCACAGGCGACGTTTCACAACGTTAGCGTTTTACAACGTTTGATAACAAAACGTTGGTTTACGTTGGGAATTACGTATTGAAGTCGCTCGAAAAGTGTGGTGCAAAGTATAACGTCAGGCGAACGTTAAATATCTTAACGTCGGGTAATAGGACTTAAACTGTTTCGAATTTGACGTTGGGAAAGTGATAAAAAAAGCACGTCGTAATTTTAACGTTAAGACAACGTCCAAAAAACGTTAGTAATTATAAGTTACATTTTATAACTTTCTTGGACCGCTTACAACGTTGTGATTAGTAAAAAAGTAGTCCTTAGTCGGAAAGTTAACCGAAAAATGCTGCTTGGGACATATATAACAAGCAAGAATCATTTGCTTATTTAATGTTAATTTTTGCAATGTATGAAAAGTACAATATAATACTACTAAACCGACTTGTGAATTACAGTTATAATTAGGGATGCCGTTCGGAAGACCGGGCAGCACGGCAACATCGGTGGTGGGGATGGCTGATGGCGGCGTACACACCGAAGCGACAAGCGCTCGGCTATATCTTCGATGTGTACGGCAACATCGGTGGTGGGGATGGCTGGCGGCGAACTTGTATGTCATACGTTGCATACATGTCATTCGATGCAATAACATTATATTACGTATGGTTTGATCATTGACTTGACTATGTGAACACGCATACTGTGCATAAGTATAATTCATCCAGCAATCAAGTAAATGTTTTAGTGAAAGCATGGCATTCAGCCTGTTGCAAACTGCCATTAGCTGAAACCTGAAACCCTCATTTTTCTACTCTTTAATGCCTTATATCTCGGAAACTGTCCATTTTTGGGCTTGGTGCCTATGGACACTTTTTATCAGCATGTTATGAACTACATTATCCTACATTATTGTTAAATTTGACTGGGAGCCAAAACCTCCTATGACCGTTGCGGGGTCCATTATACGGACATTTTTGGTCTACGTCACTTTGTTCAACTGGTATAAAGTTAAAACGACAAAGGTGCAAAAATTGAAATGTCAAAATTGCCAGGGCGGAGTCGTCACTCCATTCTCGGATTAAATTTTAAATAAAAATTCATAATTCCGATTATAAAAAATGATAGGATACATTTTATTAATTATTTTTTAATAAAAAAATGGAAACATTAATTAAAGAAACGATGGCGGAAAATAATTACAAGAAAAGCGCAGACATTTTATGTGCCCTACGCTCGCACGTTTTTTGTCAGCTCTATTCTGTCATCTCTGAGCACACGCAGCACATATTATCCAAGTCCTCGGCGGAATTCGACCTCTGGTAACCATCTCCGATAGAAAACGATTAAAAACGGCTATATCTGTATCATTTTTAATCGTATCTTATCGGTTCTATCTGTTGAATATGTACGCTCCTGACCTTAGTTATTTTGGCAACATTGTAGAACTAGCAGAGAGAGACGCGCGCGCACTTCTTGTCGAGTAGTCGTAGTCGTCGCCATTCACCGTTGCCGCGTAAACGATATAGTTATACCGTAACGACCGTTCTGAATTTTATTTTACTGCATAACGCATTCTGCGACAGGTTATGGGCCCAGTCCCGCGTCCGAAAAAGTAGTATTTGGTTCGCATGTGTGTTTCTCGAGGTTCGAGGATAGGGAGTTGCGTGTGTCCGCATCGCGAAATAACCTTTTCGACCTGTATCGCGTATTACCTGAAAAATGGAGAAACTGGTGTTGCCCAAATTCAACGGTGAAGATTTTGCGGTATGGCGTTTTCAAATCGAGTCGTACCTAGCGGTATACGATCTTCTGGAAGTCGTCGATGGGACATTGAAACGTCCGTTAGAAGCGGCGAGACAATCAGAATGGGACAAGCTCGATTGGAAGGCCCGATTGATTATCGGAAATGCTCTTGAGATGAATGTAGTACGTCAGATTATGAATCTGAAAACGGCGAATGAAATACGGACTCGGCTTTCATCACTATATGAATTACGAGACGACTGTCCATTTGCTACTGCAACGATTCTTCGATTACCGAATAGAAGAAGGAATGACCATCGGTCAGCACGTTTCAAAAATCGAAGAAATGGCTAGAAAACTAGAAGATCTTGGCCAAAAACGTTACACAGTCTCCCGCCAAATTATCGACACGTTATCTCGGCCTGAGATTCTATGCCAGCCGATCAGCAAACAAATCTGTTACCGCGTCTACTCAAAAAGAAGAGGCTCTGAAAGCATCGATGTCTGAAATGTCACTCGAAAATAAAACGCCGGCGGCTTTGCTTCACAAGAAGAGTTGTGATAAAAAGGTCAAGCCAAAGAAAGGTGACGTAAAACAAAAGGTAACGCAAAAACCGAAGAAGTTCAACGGCGCGTGTTTTTGCTGCGGTACAACAGGTCACCGCAAGTCCGAATGCCAGAAATCGGAAACGGCAGCTGAAGAGGCCTCTGCAATAACTGATAAAAATGAGCTACTCATGGCAAAGATAGATAGCGTCGACAGCGTTACAGATACATGGTTTGCCGACACGGGGGCATTGCATCACATGTCACCGCGACGCGAATTATTTCGAAACTTTGTTGAAAACAATGATAATTCAGTGGCGATCACGGTAGGCAGTAAAGAAGTCGTTTACGCGAAAGGTCGTGGTATGATCGATGCAGATTTCGATTTCGATGGTTACACGAAACGTACGGACTTAGGTAAAAATCTTTTCGGTATCGGTTCATCGACAGATCGT
>NW_020217777.1:1206-4974 GCF_003070985.1 Temnothorax curvispinosus | reverse complement strand
TGTCGTGGGTGCGGTTGATCGTTGCCGCTCACTATCACTTGTTGCGTCCCGCAGTTGCCGACTTGTTTCAACCCCGTCTTGCGACCACTTGTTTGCTTCGTCTCCTCGCGATGCACCTTGTCTACCGTATCGCGGTCCACTGATACCGTCTTCGTATCGCGCGCTTGTTCGTCAGTACCGACAACCACTCTGACCGATCTCGGTCTTGCTTGTGTATCACCGCCACTCTTCACGGCATTTGCACTCACGTATTCCGCGTTTCGCGGATTTGCTCGATCCACCGTCACTGTCCTTCGCGTGTCAGTTGGTTCGTTGTACCGCCACACAAAGCTTATGCCGCTGTCTATTCGGTTTTGCGCTTGTTGTTTGTCGCAAACTGCATTGCTATCTGTCGTCACTACCGCGCGCCGATTAACTGCGTTTGCCCGCTCAGTATTACGCGTCGCCTCGATCGTTCGTTCCCTGGTGATTTGCTCCCCGTCATCCTTCGTCTTCGGGATGTTCGACTCCCCCGATTCGGCGGTTTCTTCCACCGTGTTTCCCGTCTCGCGTTCCATCTCCTTCGCCGTGATGGCCGCTCCCTTTCCTTTGCGGTCATCCGGCCTCGTCGTTCGCCCGTCAGGTCGGTGTCCCGATCTGACCGTATCCTTCCTCGGATTATTGTTTCTATCCCGGGTATCCCGAGTCACCCGGGGTTTCGCCTGACTGTCATCGCTGTCGGGTTCTTCGATTATGTCGACGCCACCGCGCTTTATCGTATCCGGAGTGTCAGCCTTTCGCCAGCTGGTCGACTTTGTTTGCGGCGAGTTTCTCGTCGCGTCGCGTCTGGCAAAATTGTTTTGGCGTCCGCCATCCTTCGTCTCGTCGCTTCGGTTGGTCGCCTGACTCGACCCATTATTCGCTCGACTCGTCGGCTTGTCACTGGTTCTTCGCGCTTTCCCGCGCAATCTGCGAATCTCTCGCTCGTTCTCCAATATATCCAACACGAATATCATGTCGGTGGCCGTCTTTACTATCGACGGCCTCAGATCCCACGCGATGTCACCGTCAAAGTGTTTGCGGAGGATTTGTACCAACTCCTCGTCGGCCATTGGCGGTCGTAATGTTTTTGCTTGACGCACCATCTTCAAGGCATATTCCATCATCAACATCGTTCCGGGTTTATATTTACCAAACCTCAAGTGCGTCTGCACCTTGCGGTCCCAGAAGTTTTGTCGGAACTTCTCTTTGATCTCGTGGATGCTTTTTGCCGGCTGCAACTCGTGCCACTGGCTTGCTGCTCCTCTCATACATTTGCCGAAATAGAACATCTGTTCTCCTTCGGGTACTCCTTCGTATTCTACTAACTTCTCGAATTTCTCGAGGAATGTGATAGGGTTTTGTTCGTCCTTTGTCCCTATAAACGTTAACTCGTCGAACGGATTCTCAATCCATCCGTCTCTAGGCAATCGAGCTGGGAGTGGTACCTTTTGCAGTCTCACCGCGTTGAACTGATCCTCGTCGCCGTACGCTCGTGAGCCCGTTGTGTCGTCGGCCTCTTCGCCCGCCGGACCACAATCCGTATTTAGTTTTACGATGGGATCTTGTCTTTGCTGCTGCTTTGCGGCCCGTTTCGCCTCCATTAGCCGAGCCGTTAATTCTTGCACTAGCGCTAAGAGCTCACGCTCAATTTTCGTGGGAGTGTCCATCGTTTTCTCCGCACTGAGGTTAATCCCCTCGTATTGCTGTTGCAGTTGCTCATCCGCCGGAACAATTATGTCCAACGGTAATTGTTCGTCAAGGTCGTTACGACTCTCGGTATTTTCTTGTACGTTATATGGGTCGTCACCCTTATGCTCGTCGTCGTTGGCCGGTCGCTGCTGCGGCCTAGTGCGGATCTTCGATGCGTCACCGTCGCCATACAACTAATTTTCTTTCCGCCTCGCACTTTCGGCCGCATGGTGCCGTAGTTCTGGACGTCGGTTGCGGGATTTGATCTTGTCCTGATCACGCCCGTACGTTGTCGAGACGCGTTTGTTTAGACCGTGCGTGCTTCACGTTACGGCCTCGCGTTCGTTGTCGCACGTTGTTATGACGCGTCGGATCGGTCTCTCACTGCCCTCGAACCGAAAATAATTTTCGCGGCCCTCGTACTATGTCGGTTCTATGACTTGTCGTACACTTCACGCCCGTACGTCGTCGTGTGATTCAGTAGTGTCGCCACGTCAGTTTGTCGACGCGCGACTTCACACGCTTCACGCACGTTGTTGTGACGCGGTTGCACTTCTTCGTCGTCTGGCCTTGTCATACTCGGTGCTCGCTGTAAACTTTCGTGCCGTGGTACCCTCACACACTGACGCACTAAGATTTTCGCACTTATCGTGCCACTTGTTTCGACACCTCGGTGTCCCACGTCACCGTCGGCTTGCTCCAACGATGTCCGCGTCTTCGTTACTTCGTCTGCCTCTAACCTTCGGCCCTATGGTGCCGCGGTATTGGGCGCGATCGGCGGGATTCGAACTTGCCTGTTAACGTCCGTGCGGTCTCGGTACGCGTTGTATTGGTAGCGTGCGCTCGTTGCGTTACGCCCCGCGTCCTTCTTCGCCCGTTGTAATGACGTTGCAGGTCGGTCTCTCTGTTGCCTGTCCTCGCTATGGATCGCCTTTTTTTTTTGTTGCTATTCGCTCGTTAGACTCGCTAAACGCGCACTCCGAGTCTATGTATAAGACCCGTGACTTTGAATTTTCCGATCATACACGTACGTGTCCTGTCACGGTCGCCATTTAGTTTTAGGTCACGAAAATTTTAACCCCGCCGTAGCATTGAGGTATCTTCCACCTTGGCTGTTCCGCTGTCTCAGTGTGAAGAGCCGCAGGTCCTTGTCACGTGTTCGGTGTATGTCGAAGGTTATGTGCTCCTCGTGCTCCTTCACTGTAACCGGACGGTACTACAGGATGCACGAATCAACGCTACGTGTCCTTAGAAATCAACGGTCGCCACTCGGTTTGACCTTTGAACCACCGAGAAGGTAAGTATCGAACGATATCTCGAACTATTAATTAGATTAATTTTCTTCTTTTTTCAGCTTCCTGCCACTGCGGATCATCGCCGTCATCGATCAGGATCGTCGCTGCCACCGAAATCTAGGATCAACGAGGGACTTCGAGTGATCGACGCCAATAGATCAGGTACGTAGAAGGTAAGTCCAATTTAATAAATTTTCGAAATCTTTTACGAAAAGGATGTATAATTTATTCAATTATATTGATTTCCAGTATTGGTTGTTCACAAAACTTTAAGTCACAAAAGATGTCGGACGCTCGGATACGTGGGCACATACGCCCCGTTTATCTACGACGCACGATCTTATTTCGGTCTAAAAAGGCCGTTCGTCTTTGTAAAGACGACATTTAACGCGTTCCGCGGGCGTTGCCGGTTGTTACGAATGTTGGCGAGCCGTAATTATAGCACTTGTATGACGATCGCGGTGACTTAGCGCGACGAAACAGAGTGTTACGTCCACCCTCTCATACGCCCGGAAAATTTGAAACCTTTTTTAGATTGTAGGAAGACTTCAGTCAGACCTTACTCATAAGAACAACGACTTACCGATAGTAGGATTACCACCGAATAAGTTACCATACTTACTAGCATGACTTACCGACAGTAGGATTACCACCGAATAAGTTACCATACTTACTAGCATGACTTACCGACAGTAGGATTACCACCGAATAAGTTACCATACTTACTAACATGACTTACCGACAGTAGGATTACCACCGAATA
>NW_020217777.1:0-1106 GCF_003070985.1 Temnothorax curvispinosus | reverse complement strand
CTCTCGGGCTCCCTACCTACGGCGCTTTTTCCCCCACCACAGGGTATTCGGTCGCTTTCTCCTCGCGGTAATTTTCCGCTTGCCGCGTTAACAATGGTTGTTTACGACTTTCGGGTCGACAGGTGTGCGCCAGATGTTCGCCGCTACGCAGTTCCAATATACGTTGCCCGCTCCCCGCTGACCACCAAGTCCGCGGTGGAAATTTCCATTCGGAGTACCATCCACTCGACGTCCGGAGACGGACCCCGGGTAGTGGTTTTCCAACTCCTACATTTATCCACCCACGACGACGCCGACCCGTGCGCACGACTTCTCCTCTGTCCCTTTACGCGACCCCGGGTCGACCCCTCGAAGAGGATGTCTACGTCGCGACCGCGACCTCCGCCGTCGACGGCGCCCCCCTGGTCCCTCTTCGGCGGTCCCTCTTATCCCGATTCCAGGCTCGTTCCCCGTGGATGACGTCCGGTTCCCGAGTTCCGGCGACATGTCGCCGTATCTCGCGTCCGGGCGATCGGACATTGCCGGCGACCCGTTACCCGAGTGTACCGGGTCTCATTCAGCGTGACCTGCTGGTCTTTCCCCGTGGATGACGCTCGGTTACCTACTTGACCTCCCGGTGGTCGTGTCGCGTTGTTCCCCAGGCCTGCCGACGACGTCGACCCCTCCTGACGCCTAACCGGTACCTGGTACAATGCCTTCCGCGGTTTTTCCCCGCGGAAGATGTCCAGGTCGCGAGATGGCGGACGGTCCTGTAACTCGGTCGCTGGTTATCCGATTTTGTCGGCGATCGGATATGAACGTTCTTAAGGATCTCCCCGTTAATCAGGGACGTGTTCTTTTCCCGCCGTGCCGTCGGTTTAAAAGTTTCCCGACGGTCCGCCATCTTTTTTATCTCTGGCCAGATTTCGATTCTGACCCGCGTGTCGTGCTTCGCGGAACTACCTTGCCGATCAGAACTGTTTATTCGACGCGCGTGTCGCTTAATTACTATAATTACGGACGGTTCGTCCATTTCGATAGACGACGTCTTTCCGCCCCGTGGGTCGTCACGGCTCGTACTGTTACGTCCCGATAGATCGCGGCCGCGAAGGGGGGCGGTACTCGGA
>NW_020217776.1:0-17319 GCF_003070985.1 Temnothorax curvispinosus | reverse complement strand
CAGAGTCCGCACTGGTGATGTTTTCTAAAACGAACCAGTGGGTGCTGGGACTGTTCCCTTTTAAAGATAGAGTCCGCACCGGCTACGCTGGTGGGTGCTGGGACTATCTTTTCGGGAAACAGAGTCCGCGCTGTATTTACTGAACCATATCGAATACAAGAAGTTTATATACATACATTATGTATTCTGTTCAAGCTTCTCTTTTATCTTCTAGTTTATTGACCTTATCCTTTTTAATACACTCTATATATCCTTGTTTTCATAAATCGTTAATCGTATCGATATTTGAAATATCGATACTGTATCGCCCATCTCTACTACTGGTAAAACCGTATACATAGGTTACTTATTATAAAAGAAAGAAGGTGCCGACGATCTCTTGCTTAAGAATATGTTATTTTCAAGATTTTTTATTCTGCCAAGAATGTTTCTTTTATTTTCAAGATTTTTTATTTTGCCAAAGATGAACAGGTGCCTCTTCTACCTCACGTATAACATATTCTTAATTCTATTTTTTTATATGCGTTTTTTCAATGCGTTTTATTTACAAGTAAATATTTCCGTTTTTTTAATACTCTGCAAAAATGTTAGAGGAAATCTCATTTAAACAACTGATTGACGGTATGCAACGTAACATCCTGCTGATTGCAAATGTAAATTTCTATGATTATATTTCGTTTTGTTCTTTAAAAGAGTTCGTTACTCTGAATGGCTTAATGTGAAGTAATGAATATAAAAATGTATAATTGCGTTGTACAAAAGAAAAAATATTATTTATTTACTCATTTATTCGAAGCGCTAATATTTTATAATAATAAATGATTGCTTCTTTTGCGTGAGAATAAATTTTTATTTTATTTTGCAATTTATAAATTCCAACAATTAATAAAGGAAATGTTTTTAGTTCAATAAATACACGCGTATATTATACATGTGAAGAAATCTTTATGATGACGTAAATATTTACATTAAGCCATCTCGATATTTTAATCTTAGAAGACTTCGTCTCGATTTCCCACAACACGTAGCGGTTGTGAAAAGTTACCGTGTGCAATCTTAATGCGAAATTGTACCGCGATTTTTAGTATTAAGTATCCTAGTTCAGCCGATGAATAGACGCTGCAAAAAATAATTCAGTTATATCGACGCAATGAGATGTATTCTGACTTTATTGAACTTTTTTATATAACGATCGAAATTAGACAATGTATATTTTAAAATATTGAAGCTTATTGAATATAGATATAATATATATCAATTTATATTATAATAAATACTAATAAATAAAAACATCAATTTGACAAAGTAAAATTACGAAATTATTAACCTAAACCTAATCTATATGTGAGCGCGTGCGCCTGGCTGCGTATGTACTAAAATCTTCCCGTTTTCATCATTTCCTGAAACTGTAGACATTCGCTGCGAAGTTCTATGGGAACATTCGCTGCGAAATTCTATGGGAAAAGCTACCCAGGACATTCGAACGTTCGTAGAAACTACTTCGTCAATCGCAGTACGTATGCGATTGTTCTGAGATTATCGCAATATACTTTTGCGATAATCTCAGATCGTTCTCAGATTCTCCCTGTGCTGTGTGGGATACACTTTATTGTACAATTCTTTTATTGATCTGTATCTCAGCTACTCGATACAACCCAAAAAAAGAAAAGGACAATAAAAGTGCAAGCTACAATAATTACCGTACAATAATGTAGAACAGAAAATACTTAAAATATAAACAAGGAATCTATAAAATGTAATATTAATAAGCTCCATTTCTTCTCCAAGTTTTTCATTCGTATAACCTTTTGATTATTCATCCTTCAGGCACGTAAGAACTTAAAAAAAAAAAAGAAAAAATAATTAATTAATTAAATGTATCACTAACAGTATTCATGCCTTTACAAATACACATGCACCATCGCCCATACATATATATATACATTCATATATATATTTAACACACCCGAATACATGAATTTATGTAACATACACAATATAAAATTTAATAAGTAACGTAATGTATAAAAGTCTATTAATGCACACATATTAATACATATATAGTAACGCATAATATAAAAACACAATATCAATATTAACGCAACTGAAAAAATTGCACATACATGTTGCCATTAATTAAAAATAAAATGTAAAACGCAACAATACAATCAATACATTATTAAATATAATATAAGTTAAACAATATAATTTGAAAATAAACAAAATGCAATAAAAAAACACGCAAAGTTATATATAATGTTATTTGCAAGCAAACAAAACATGCAATAAATAAACACACAATACTGGGTAAGTAATATATCACAATCCATTATAAGAATAAGAATCAATGAAACAGTAGCCTCAATAATTAAAATATGCCCGTAAAACATAACTCAACGTGACAATTAAACATTGTAAGAAGAAAATTTATAAATGGGAAACGTTTAAAAGTTTCCTATTTTTTGTGGTAACCCGTTTGCATGATTTATTATGCAGCGATAATGTGTAATATATACAAAGATATAATTTTATCAAAAATGAAGTAGGGAAATTTGGACATGGCGGTTCAAAAGTTATACTTTGTGTTAATTGGAATAAATAATTGCCAATATTTTTCTGGAAACAATTCTTCTCAAAATTTTTTACAAATACTTCTTCTAATTTATGAATATAATAACAAAAGTCATTACTTGGTATGTTTAACTTCCCAAACAAATTTCCTTCTTCGTTTTCATAGGCTCGAAAAGAACAATATAATGTTGTATTATCTAAGATAGCCATATTATCATTCATATATTTTGTACATATATCACAAGAATGTATTGCCGTACATCTTTTAATTAAAAATCCGCAAACATATTTAAATGCGTTTTCTTCTGGCAGATCCATTGAACAATATTCATGAGTCGGAATATTTAAAATGTTATGCGCCGATGATGAAGCAGTAAATTCCGAAACAGTGGACTCTTTGTTATTATCTAACGTTCCAATAAGATTTAACATATCATCATTATCAGAAGCACAATTTTGCGTATCCGAATGTTTTAATAATGTTGTACTAAAAAGTTTTTTAAAGGCGCGCTTAAATTGTATAGGTGTCGGATTAAGACAATTACCGCCTTGTTTCCGAACGGAACCAAAAAAATTTTCGACACAATCTTGATTTAATCTACGTGTTCGGAGATATGGAAAATTATGATTTTTTAATGTTTTCCAAAGTTGAATGATGCTATTAATTGTTATCTGCCAGCATTCAAAGCATTTAACTTTTACATATTTACCATTATTATTATTATTATTAACTACTTTAATACTTTTTATAAGATCTGACATTTCTTGCAAAAACTGCATTTGTTTTTCACTTCCGGTAAAAACTTTTCCATGTTCGTTAGGATTATTTACGGCGGACGAATTTAACATATCGAACAACTTATGATCAATGAACTTATGATCAACAAAATGATCAATTAAATCTATAGTTCCAACGACTTCAGTCGGAAGAAGACCGACAGACATCTGTGTACACATTCCTGCACATACATGGTTACTAAGTACTTGTACGGCATATTTAACTTTCATTCTCATAAAGTTATTTGGGTCCATATGAATTTTTGATAATTTAGGAGCTGCTCTTATCCATTGTTTGACGTCTTGCATATAAAATTGTCTAATATGATCCCACGAAGCTACTTTATTATTAAATTCAAAATTATGTTTTAACAAATTATTTCGGGTTGCTTTTATTAAATGTGGAGTGTCAAAAATGTAAACTAAATTTTCTCCGTTAACTGAAAAAGTTGAATTTTGTGTAGATATTCCTAAATCACGGGACAGTTGTATAAAATTAGAACCCATGTCCGTAACCAATGCATGCACCATAGCACCTGTATTTCTTAATTTAATTATTGTATCAAATATCAGATTTTTTAAAAAGTTCATATGGCATGTAGTCTCTACAAAACAAAAAACAATAGGCACCTTCCAATTACCTGCAATACTACGTGCCATAATAACTAAAGCGCTTCTTGCAGGTTTAGATGATTTTTTATCACCAATGTCTTCGAAACCAATTATTTCATCCCGTGATATATTATAAAATAAATGAGCTTTTAAACTCATTTCGTCTGCACATATTATGCAATGACGTTCTACGAGAGGCAACGTATTCAATTTCAATTTAAGTGCTTCAAAAATTTTATCATGTATACCAGGCTCAATATTCCATTTTTGCGTAAATAATTGTAGAGAACGTACAGAAGGCAATGCAATTGAATCTTTTAATTCCCGGTACATTCGTGGACTTAAAAAAAATAATGATAAAGCAAATTTCTTAAATTCGGGATCATATCTTCTGCCACGTTTACATTTTAATTGTGCGTCGACTTGTGCCGCTAATATTCTATTAAATTTTTCCGGTAATAACTTACGGCCTAGTTTTATTAGTTGATCGAATTCGTTTTCTTCTTCAACTTTTGTAGCTTTCTTCTTCTTTTCCATACGAAGCCGTCGGATTGTTTCACGCATTACTTTATTTTGCGCCTTTAATTTTTGGAACTTCTCTCGCAATTTCCTTTTTCTCGGGCTATCATCGGACGATTTAGTCCTAACTGCAGGCTTCTTGATAGTGGATGTGCTCCTGTAATATATTCCAAACGTTAGATCATAGCACAAAGATTATTTTTAAATATGATATATGTAATTATGTAACTATTTTGCTGTAAGAGACAAAAACAGCAAAATAATATTAAATAAAATCTAAAGTTAAAAGAACTTTAAATATAATATGTGTTAATAAATAAATTACATATATCCTGACAATTATATTTTATAAGAAAACTTTTATTACATAACAAATAAAGAAAATAAAAATACATGTTTAACTTTAAATTAGTAAAGAAAAACTTACGGTTGAGTTATTTCTACGTCACTGACAATAATTGGGACGATTGTTTGTGAAGTTTCTGCTTTGCTGAAAATATACAATTTTTTTTCTTTTAGCCATTATTGTTAACCCTCAGTTACCTTACGTTTTTACACCCCGATATTACCTCACCAAGGTCTGAGAGACCCCTGCCATTTTCTCCAGCTTGTATCTTCAAGACAAATGCATCAATTTGAAGTCTTTTTTTTTAATACATGCGTCTTTTAAAGATCTACAAGACTGTGCAAGTTAGATTATTCCAAGTTAAAAAATGTAAATGTTATTTAAAAAAAAAGGAAGACATGTTTTTCTAAAAAAAACGAAAAACTTTGCTTTTTTTCAAATTGATGTAGTACTGATTAAAAAAAGATACAAGAGTTTTATGAATGTCTTAAAAACCCTGTTTTAACAATGTGCAGGGTCTCTCAGACCTAGGTGAGGTAACTGAGGGTTAATAAACGTAAACAAGTCCTTTATTAATATAAATTACCTATTATCTTCTTGCACTTGCATTTCTGCAACAGTTGCCTCAACACATGTATTTCTGCAACAAAAAATATGTATCATATAATATCTATTATAAAATATAATATTATAACAAATGGAAAATTTATATTTAGCATACCTATCTACTTTCTCTTTAACCACATTTTCCTCACTTTGTTGTGTTGTTTGTTCGGGTGCTGTGTTGTCCCTAAAAGATTTTAATTATTTTATGTTTTTATGTTACTTTCGCGTAATACATAAAAAATAATGTAAATATTGTTAGATATTGTTGCTATTATTATTTTTTATGTACTACTACCTTATACCAGTATTATTCAATTTTATACTTTTTTATGAAACAAAACTAATTTAATTAAATTAAAATATGTAAAATTAATAATTATTTGTTAGTAAAAACTCACTGTTGTAGAAAACCTGGTCCAAAAAATATAGTGGGTACAGCATCTGGGTGAAGACGAGCCCTAACTTTATTAATTTTGTACCATTTGTTTTCAAAATGCACAAACGACAATTCTGGTGGGCATATTCTGGACCTTTAGGTTCTAGATCCAGCCTTCCACATGCTCGTACCCATTGCAGCCATCTGTAAATGTTGTACCATTTTACCAATGACAAAGTAATGCACACATTACAATTAAAAATATAATTTATATAAAAAATAATAATATTATATAAAGCAATGTGTTATACCTGTCTTGTTCCTTTGGAAATTTAAAAAAATGTCGTTGCACATCAATGAACTTCTTAACGCATTCTGGTACTGCACAGCTTGGCTTTCTTATCGCATTCATTTTTAATTATTATGCAGCAACACCTGAAACAAAGCTAAGATCAAAGTGCTTCCAAGAGAATTGAAAACTTATATAATATTTATATAGGTTAACTATTCCCTTAGAAAAAAATTTCTTTTTTATGTTTCCTTCGCTTTTATCACTTATATCACTTATTTCACTTTTATCACTTTCTTCACTTTTCTTCACTTCATTCTTTCACTGTCTTTATACTTTGTAAACTCTTTTCACTTTAATCACATAAACGTATTCAGAGTCTGTCAAACACTTCTAACAGCTCTCAATAGCATTCAGTGACTAATTGAGCTAATTCCCTCCAAATTTCTGCTCCAATACAGATAGGCATTTATTTAACTGACCATTTAAATTTTAAGAGGGAGCGGAGCAGAACGGAGAAAGGAAGAGCAATTGAGAAAGAAGTTCAGAGAACGACGTTCAGATGGAGTTAGTGAGCGCTTACTTATTTCGCGCATGCGCACTCCATTTTGGACAACAAGAAATCAGGAGAGTTGCGCTACTGTATATACTGTGCTTAGGGTCTGGCCTGGATCTCATACAGAAAAGGACAAGAAAAGATATAGAGGAAGAAGCGACGGCTAGAGCAGAAAAAGAACTTTTGGAAAGGTTTAACGAAACAAGGAGAGTTAATAGGTCACCACCAGCAAAGATAAAAAAAGGAGAGGAGAGTTAAGAAAGCATGGCGACAGAGGAGCTGCTGAAGAAGATTTCAAGGAAAATGGAGGTGCAAGAGGAGAAAAGGAAAAAAGATAAAGAGTGAGAGTAAGGAGATAAGGAATGATATAAGTGAGAGTAGGGAGATAAGGAATGATATAAAAGAAGAAATTAAGGGACTAAAGGAGGAATTGAAGAGAAGAGAAGAAATGTGGAAGAAACAAAAGGAAGAGCTAGAGGAAAGAGTAAGAAAGCTAGAGGAGAAGGTGGAGGTAAGGTTAAAAAGTTTGGAGGAAAAAGTAAGTGAGAGAAAAGAGGAGAGAAAGGGGGAGGTAGGAAAAGGAGAGGAGGAGATGGTGGGGAGAATGAGAGAGCTGGAGAGAAGGTTGATAAGGAAGGAGAAGGAAGAGAGAAGAAGGAATATAGTGATAAAGGGTTTAGAAGTGAAGGACGGAGGGAGGAGACAAGAGGTGGAAAAGCTATTGGAAGGAATAAGAGCCAAAGTAAAAGCAGTAGAGGTAGAGAAAATAGGGGGGGATGTAGATAAAGGAAGGGAAATGGTGTTGCTGAAGTTAGAGAATGAAGAGCAAAAATGGGAGGTGATGGAAAAAAAGAGGAGACTGGTGGGCAGAAAAGAGAGAATAACGGAGAATCGTCGCGGGAGGAAAGAAGGATGAATTGGAAACTGAGAGAGATAGCGAGAAGAGAGGAAAGAGAGGGAAGGAGGGCTTGGATTAAATCAGGTAGAATAAGGTTGGAAAATATATGATGGAGATGGGATATGGAGGAGGAGGTGCTAAAGGATGAAAGGGGAAAGATAAGAAAGGAGAGCGGAGGAGAGAAGGAAGTGGAGGGAGGCAAGGCAGGAGAGAGAGAAGAAGGAATGGAGATGGGGGAATAAGAGGAGAAGAGGAGAAAGGGGAGATAGCAGAGAATGGCAAGAAGGAGGTTAGAAGAGAGGTGGAGGGAGGAAAGAGGTCAGTATGGAGGATAGTATTCTGGAACGTAGCGGGTTTGGAAAACAAGGATAAGGAGTTTTGGGAAGGGCTAAAGAAAGAAGACGTGATAGTCATGGTAGAGACCTGGATAGGAGAAAAGGGTTGGGAAAGAATAAGGGGGAGGATGCCAACAAGATACGAATGGCGAGTGCAAATGGCGAAAAAGAAAAACAAAAAAGGGAGAGCAATAGGAGGGATGATAATGGGAATAAGAAAGGGGTTAAAAAAGAAGGAAACGGAAATGGAAATTGATAAGGAGGGAGTGATAGTGGGAAAGGTTAGGATAGGTGGCGAGAACTGGAAGATTATAGGGGTGTATGCAAAGAAAGAGGAAATGGAGGAGACAGGAACTGGGGCATTTTATGGAAGAGAAAGAGGAAAAAAGGTTTACGATAATTGGAGGAGATTTCAATGCAAGGACGGGGCAGGAAGGGGGGAGAGTAGAGGAGGAAGAGGGGGGAGGGCTGAGGAAGGGAGGAAAAAAATCGAAAGATAAAAAGATGGATAGAGAGGGGAGGTTGCTGGTGAAATGTGTAGAGGAGAGAGGGTGGGAAATATTCAATGGGAATGTGAGAGGAGATGAGGAGGGGGAATTTACTTTTACGGGAGGAAGAGGAGATACAGTGTTAGACTATGTGATAGGGGATAGAGAGATAAGAGAGAAGATCGAGGGCATGACGGTAGGGGATAGAGTGGACTCAGACCATCATCCCTTGGAAATGGTGGTATGGGGGAGCAAGGAGGAAAACAGAGGTGGAAAGTGGAAGAAAAGAAACAGGGGAGTGTGGAATGAGGAAGGAGTAAAGATGTTCAAAGAAAGAATAGGGGAAGTAGAGGAGAAAGAGGAAGAGTTAAATAAGGAATGGGACGAAATGGAAACAAGAATAGTAGAGGCAATAATAGGGGTGGAAAACGAGGTGAAGGGAAGCAGGAATAAGAAGGTGGGGTGGTCGGACAATGACTACAGAGAAGCAAAGAAGGAAACGAGAAGAAAACTGAAGGAATGGAGGAAAGTTAGGGAAGAGGGCAGTGTATACAGAGAAAGGAGGAAGGAGTTTAAGGAGCTGTGTAAGAGGAAGAAGGAGGAGGAGAATCTGAGATGGGAGAGAAAAGCGATGGAAGCAAGGAGAGAGTCGGAGGTATGGGAGATAGTAAATAGGGAGAGAAGAAAGAGGAGAGGAATCGAGGAAGGGATTGAAGAGGAAGAATGGAAAAAATACTTTATGCAGCTGTTAGGTGGAGTAGAGGGTAGGGTAAAGATGGGAGAGGACGAGGGGCGGGAAGGAAAGGAAAGAGAGGAGGAAGAGGAAATAAGCATAGAAGAAATGAGGAGGGCAATAAGGAAGTTAAAGGATGGAAAAGCAATGGGAAGGGATGGGATACCAGGTGAGGCGTGGAAATATGGGGGGAAGGAGTTGGAGACTTGGGCATGGAGATATATAAACAGAGTATGGAAGGGGGGAGGTTGGCCGGAGAATCGGAAAGAGGGATTAATCGCCCCAATCGTAAAGAAAGGGAAAGGAAAAAAGGTGGAGGAGTACAGAGGGGTGACAATAATGTAGTCGCTGTACAAGGTGTACACGGCCATACTTGCGGAAAGGTTGAGAGAGGAGCTAGAGGAGAAGGGAATTGTACCACATAATCAGACGGGTTTCAGAAGGGGAATGGGAACTGTGGATAATATGTACGTTTTAAACTACTTGGTGAATAGGAGGCTGGAGAAAAAAGGGGGAAAGTTAATAGCATGTTTTGTAGATCTTAAGGCGGCGTTTGACTCGGCAGACAGGAGGGTGCTAGTAAAAGCAATGAGGGAAAGGGGAATAAGGGAAGGGCTGGTGAGAAGGGCGGAGGAGTTACTGAGGGAGACGAGAAGTAGAGTAAGGGTAGGTAACGATATAGGAGAGGCATTCTGGACGGCGAGGGGGGTAAGACAAGGGTGCCCGCTAAGCCCGTTATTGTTTAACGTGTTACTAGCAGATATGGAGGAAGAAATGGGCAGGGTAAAATGGGGAGGGATAATGTTAGAAGGTAAGAGGGTATATACGCTGGCATATGCTGACGATGTAGTGCTAATCGCAGAGGACGAGGAGCAAATGAGGAGTATGTTAAAAAAATTGGAAGAGTACTTAAGGAGGAAGAGACTGGAGCTGAATGTGGAGAAAACGAAAATAATGAGGTTTAGGAAGGGAAGAGGGAGGGACAGTAAAAGAAGCTGGAGATGGGAAGGGAAGGAATTAGGGGAGGTAAAGGAATTTCGATACCTAGGCTACGTATTTCAAAGGAATGGAGGACAGCAAGCGCAGGTAAAGGAAAGGATTAGGAAAGCGGCGGCGGTGATGGGAAAGATTTGGGGGATAGGGAAGAGAAGGTTTGGGAAAGACTGGGGAAAAAGGCTGTGGCTGTTTGATAGGCTGGTGTGGACGGTGATGGGATACGGAGCAGAAATATGGGGATGGAGAGAAAAAAAAGGGATGGAAAGGATGGAAGAAAGGTATATTAGATGGGTCTTAGGAGTGGACGGGAGAACACCGTGGTACCTTGTTAGGGAAGAGTTGCAAAGGGAGAAGCTAAGAGGGAGAGCAAGGATGAGAGCATGGAGATTTGAGAAAAAGTTAGAGGAGGGTAGAGGAAGCGAACTGGCGAGGCGATGTTGGAAAGAGATAAAAGGAAGGGAGAGGGAAGGGAGAACAGGCTCGAGTTGGGAAAGAGAGAGAGGAAAGTTCTTCGAAGAAAGAGAAGTGGAGTTAGAAGAATTGGAAAGGTTGAGAGAAGACGGAGATGATTGGTTTAAGCTGTTTGGGGGAGACAAGGAGAGGCAGAGGAGAGAGAGATGGGAGAAGATCGAGAAATCAAATTATAATAAATGGTATAAGTTGATAAAAGGAGAGGGTATCCCGGGATATCTGAAGAAGGGATGGGGAGAGAGCAGATGGAGAAGGGTGGCGAGGTTTAGATTAGGGAATGAGATGAGAGAGAGTAGGTACTGGGAAGAGGAAGAGAAGAAGAAGTGTAGGCTGTGTGAATACAAGGAAGAAACGTGGGAACATGTATGGGAAGAATGTAGAAGATGGAAATCTGGAGGAGGAGGATGGCAGGAAGCGGTGGAATAGGTATTGGATGAGGAGGGGGGAGGAGAGAAATGGATGATGGAAATAGAGGGGAAAAGAATGGGAGGAAAAGGGGAGTTAGAGGAGCAAGGAGAAGGAGCAGGGGAGAGAGAGAGGGAGGAAGAAGAGGTGGACGGAGAATAAAAAAGGAGATTGGAAAAGAGAATAGAAGAAAGCAGGATGGCAAGGATATCTGAGGGGGAGGAGTTTTCGAGAGAGATGGAGGAGAAGACTTGGATGGACTCGGACGAGGACAAAGAGGTCAGGAAGAAAAGACAGTAGGACGTAAGGGGGGAACCGAGACAGGAAGGAGGGAGGTAGAAGGACGCAGAGGCGGAGGAAGCGGAAGGGGTCAAGCAGAGGGGCCAATGAAGAGGAGGGAGGGTGGCGAAAAAAGGAAAAAATTGTAAGGTTGTAAAATGGCCAGGTTTTAAGGGGAGGAATGTTGTAAGAGGTTTGGGTACATTCCTCATAAAAACGCCTTGCAGATTGTAAACCCTACGGGGAAAAGCAATAAAGATACATACATACATACATACATATATGAAAAAATTTTTTATCGCTTATTCGGTAAAAAATTTTTTATATAAAAACAAATAAGTAGGTAAGCTATGGGAGTTCTAACTAGGGAGCAATGAGGGGGGGTGAGGGGCGGGGGGAACCGCGGGCGAGGGGGAACCGCGGGCGGGGGGAAAGACCGCGGGGGGGGACCCGGGGGGCGCGGAAGAAGGGGGACCGCGCGTTTCGGGCGCCGCGGAAAAGGGGGAAGGGGGGAACCGCGTTTTTTCGGGCGCCGCGGGGAGGGGAAGGGGGAAACCACGTTTTTCGGCGTTGCGGAGGAGGGGGTCCGCGTTTTCCGGTGTCGCGGGGGAGGGGGGAATCGCGTTTTCCAGCGCCGCGAGGTGATCGCGTTTCCGCCGCGCCGCGGGGCGAGGGGGTCCGCGTTCGCGTTTCGCCGCGCCGCGGAGTCCGCGTGACGTCACACGGCACGCTCGCGTTATCTCCCTCTCGTAGATGTTTTTTTCCCGTCCCCCCATTTGTCTTCTCGTTCGCGCGGTGTCTCGCGCCCCCGTCCCCCCGTTTGCGCGAGTCTTCTCGTTCGCGCGGTCTCTTTCCCTTGCGCGTTCCCGCTCGCTCCCGGCCCCCGTTTGCGTTCTCGCTCCTTCACTCACGTTTTTCTTTTCCCGCCCGCGATCTCTCTTCTTGAAAAACAGCATTTTTTGTTTTTATAAACGAACGCAGTGCGAGTTTTAGATTTCCATAAAACATACTTTTTTGTCATTAAACTTTTACATAATCTAACGAATATATAGGAAAATCAAACAAAAAATCATACTTCTATTTACTGCAACTATAATTTCTCTTTTTATTTAATATGTTACCCTAATGCAGCATATTTACAAACGTGTTACATATTTCTATTTTGTTGAACATTATATAACCTTAAAAAATGTTTTTATTGGTAGTACTTAGTTATTAAATTGATGTATATCATTATTTTAACATTAATATTATATATTGTTTTATTTGTAGATTAACTGGTGTATTAAACAAAGACACTGCGGGTGATCTTTTTCTCGCATTACCTGAAACATGCAAATAACAAGATTAAGATAAGGATTCAATTTTTATTGAAAAAGCGATTATCTTACCAATACTTTTCCTCCTCTTCCTCGAAGAGTCGTCGTAAATAAAATATGTCGAATTTGTTGCACCCCCAAAATAGGTCCAGCAGTTCTCTGTTGTCCTGCTTTTCCCGTCTCACCCACCGCTGATAATCGATGTTTATGTACCCACCGATTATGTAGTTCATGCGCGGTTGTAAGATCAACATTAAAAAATATATATTTTTCTTAAAACATATGCACGCACAAAGAAAAAAATACTCACATAATTTCGCGGAATGCAGATCCGCACCCACTGCCCGCGCCCCTCCAAGCGTACCTCGATTCCCTCGACATCCTCCGGTCCATTCCACTAAACAGAAAAAAACAAATAAAAAAACTCTGTATTACACTGTTCACTCCACTATGTTACACTGTTTACTACACTACGTTACACTATCCGTACCATCTCTACTGGAAAGTAGATACTAATAAATCTACGTGCCATGTTTGCAACGTTTGTACAGACCACGTACAGACTGTGCTCTGACTTGAGGCAGAGCTCAATTTATAGGGCATCTAAAAATGAAGAGAGAGGGTTGCACGTGATTTATCTGTGATATATTATCAAAAACTAGCTATCATGAAAAATAATCCTCTACTTACCGTTGCATCTTGCAATCGCGAGTGGATACTCTGAACCGCTATCGAACAAAATAAGAAGCGGTGATGCGCGCGATTTATCTGCGGCGTATTATGTTACGCGAAAATAATCCTCGCGAGAAAAAAGACAGCTATTGTACCGCTATGAAACAGCTAAAAACAGCTATCAAACAGCTCTTGAACAGCTATCAAACAACTAAAACAGTTATCTGTATAACTGCAATCTGTATAACTGCTATTGAACCGCTATCAAACTTTTTTTAAACAACTAAAAACAGCTAAAAACAGCTATCAAACAGCTATTGAACTGCTATAAAACAGCTAAAAACAGCTAAAAAAAGCTATCAAACAGCTATGAAACAGCTAAAAACAGCTAAAAACAGCTATCAAACAACTAAAAACAGCTAAAAACAGCTATTGAACTGCTATGAAACAGCTAAAAACAGCTAAAAACAGCTATTGAACTGCTTTGAAACAGCTAAAAACAACTAAAAACAGCTATCAAACAGCTATTAAATCGCTATGAAACAGCTAAAAACAGCTATCAAACAGCTATGAAACAGCTAAAAACAGCTATCAAACACCTCTTGAACAGCTATAAAACAACTAAAACAGCTATCAGTATAACTGCGATCTGTATAACTGCTATTGAATCGCTATTGAACCGCTATGAAACAGCTAAAAAGAGCCATCAAACAATTAAAAACAACTAAAAACAGCTCTTGAACAGCTAAAACATCTATATTATACTACAAAGTATGTAGGAAAAAGAAATAAAACATTTATATATACATATATAGTTTATTTCAAAAAAATCATAATTTTTTCTGGTGTCGCGACCACCAGTTAAATACTTTTAATACATTTTGTAATGCGCAATTCTTAACATGTTTTTCGCATCTTACAGTATTAGTAACATCTAGATTATTTAAAGATTCGATATCTTCGTAATCTGCATCCAAAGTCTCAATTTTTAGATGTTTTCTCGCTTTATTCTCAAGCAGATCCACCAGCCATTCTCGTTTCTGGCATCCCTTGACGTACACAAGAGTCGACGTCTCGTCGCCCTCTCCAAGTACGGCCGATGTAATTAGATGTTTCGCCATGCTGTAGGGCACGTCCTCCCATCGTAGTCCATGGTGATTCGCAATCAACCAGGAAGCGCATGATCTGTCGGATTTCGTGAGGAGACTCCATGGCATGGGACATGTAAAAATGTAATGCGCCAAAACGGTCCCGTTTCTCAGAACCGCCACCTCCTTTACGACAAATTTCATCCCGACGGTGAATCCTTGCAGATCGACAAATGTCGGTACGATCATGACGAAACGATGGAGCAATCTGTATCTTATCGCGGTACATCAGTGTCTCTTATATTGTAATATCTGCTTATATTGCAATATCTGCTGATATTGCAATTTACATGAGTTTGCGCACTACATTAGACAGCGGGCAGTATTCGATTACGCGATCATGCAAGATGAGACAATAAGCGGTAGTATTTGCAGGTACATTTTCTTTACAATCAAATTCTATTCGCACATCCACGGTGGCGCTCTTGACAGATTCGTTTTGTCGCGAGCAATCGATGACAACAAAAGGTCCTTCCATCAGGAATGTATACAAGCTGCAAAGCGTATCGAAAGAATCGTATCCGTAATAAGTTTTACGAAAACGCGCATACATATCGAAAAGAACGGCGTATCGATTTTTACCAAAATCCAGATTCATGTCATCGTACGGATAAAATTCGGAGTTTAGATAAAGTTTCACGTTGGTCAAATTACAGTCATCGAATACGCTAACATTTTGAGACATGATATTCTTGCGGCCGGTCTGCAGCGCAAAGATAACGTACCGCGGCTTCTCCAGCTGAGTCGCCGTTTTGACGGCCCACGAATGCTTGGTCGTGCTCTGCGACATGGGATACTCATACAGATCCCACAAACGGAAACTGACACTAAGATATCGCCCGCTTTCCAAGGCCCGTAGCATAGATAGCTTATTGACCTCGTTTAACGTAACGTGAGGCATTCGCCACTGTATTTTAAATAATTCGATTTCCGGCTCCGTCGCAGGATTTCCTACAATGCAATTGTTATTGCTACGCGCTCGTATCAAAATTAATTCGTGACGAGCGTTAACAACCACGCGTTTGTAATCTTCGCAAAAACCCAGCAACAACTTGAGCGGTACGCAAAAGTTGAAGTATCCTTCCGGTATGCTCGATGTAACGTCCCAGCCAGCATTCCGCATGAGTTGAGAATCATTATACGATAGCGATACGTAGTTCTTGATGGTGCTGGTTATGCCAACGTTTCTGTTGCGATCAATCTCCACACCGTTGAGCTCGTATCGAATTTCATCAAACATAAACGCCACGCAATTATTCGCAAGCGTTGTCACAGACTCGTCATTTTTTCTCTTTATTACCAATCGTCCTTCAACGTAGAGAAAGCTCTCGCACGGCAACGTGTATAAATCCTGCTGTTGTATGGGTATTCTTATTTCATCGTTATGTCCAAACGTTGTGTTGGCGTACGGATTGTACGTGTGTGTCTCAATCTTGACGACGCTATCGTCAAAGATCGGTTCACCTCCAATGTTTAAGATATTAGCCATTTCGTACGACGAAACCCAATGATTTCAAAAATTCAATGTTCGACGCAGTGAGTTTCTTCTTTGGCGATCGGATTGTCTTTTTGTTTCTCGTATGTTGCACCTGCTCAGCTTCGTTCAGTACGAGCATCTCACGTTATCGCTGTCGTTTTCGTACATGCAGTCTAACGGTGATCTCTTCTCCGCGAAAATCAATCAATCGACCGGCCTGATCCACGACGCGAAGCGTCAAGTCCGAAATGCTCCGTACGATGATCGGAAGGTAAATGATCTGTGCAGGCGTTTCCGATATCTTATATCCTGGTGGCACGCTCGGTGAAAACTCGTGTATCGTGTGCACGTACTTGTCATTGCTGTACGCACCCGCGGTCACGTTACACTCTATGCGAAGGATGTTTACGTTGATGATATTTAGCGGAACATCCGATTCGTGCCATTGTCGCGGCTCCAGCATGCGATTCGCTGAAAATCCCAGCAGCGATCCAATGTTGTTCGGTTTTGTGAAATTTATCCGATAAGCGCACTTGATCTCGCTCTTCATCGTATTGTTATTAGTATGAATAATAATCAATGGGTGCGGTTCATCTTCGTTTGTCGAGACATTATTAGATTGGTCCCATAAAAGAGCGCGTTTCAGATACATGTCTATATCACGCAGTTCGTACGATCCTTCGGGAATGGTAATCTCCTTGTCGTCGTCGTCATAGTAGAATTTATTGTTCGACGAATTTACATTCGGTATCGTGTGATAGGTTTCAAAATCGGTTAGCCGAGGTCGTAATCGCCATCGCTCAAATCCACGGCGGGAAAGTAGCTTACCGCGAGGATGCTGCTCTTGCCGGTGAGCGTAAATGTCAGTGACATGTTTGAATGAATACTGAGATTAAACAGTGTAACGCCGGTCTTTAAATTGATTGTCAACCGACTGTAGAAAACGCAGACACAGTTGTCCGCAATTGCTCTGATCGTATCGCTGATAAGGTGTGCGATTGTACTCTATTACATTGTTCTCTAGATACCGCGTCAATTCTCTCGGTGGTCGAAGATTGCCAAAACTGTCGAAATATATGGAACGATCTCCCCTCTTCGCGTACGCCACCCAGTGAGTACCCGGTCCCTCAGTATTATCCAAATTCACGATACCGCTCTCGTTTCGACGTATACCGCCGATCGGTAACGAGTCGCGCATGAAAATACCTCTAAAATATGGAATGCGCATACGTTTTGCCAATTGTTGCAGTTGTACATTGGTAGTTACACCCTTGGGGATTTTTAGCGTCTTTTCGACGTTTTTTTTTCTCAAGACTCCCCGTCCGCGTTTGTACGGAGCGAGATAAAGGCCGTGACCTTCCATGGCGCGATTGTGACGTTGCATCTCTTCCAGCTGACGTCGCGCGGCTTTGTTATCATTCACGGCCTTTGCGACTCCCGCCGCTC
>NW_020217775.1:0-7937 GCF_003070985.1 Temnothorax curvispinosus | reverse complement strand
CGCTGAGTTGCTCGATCGTATCTGGGCCGATCGCGCAACTCATCTTTTGCTGATTCGACGTTGCGTAATTCTCTCGGGTTTTCGCGGTCGCGCTCCCTATTGTTATTCTTGGTCTTTCTTAATACTATTCTTATTTTATTATTACATTTTAATTGGGGCCGCAACACATCGTACCGGGAGTAACCAGTGATTCCACTGATTTCCGGACATTAGTAGGTTTCTTCGTATCCTCAACAAGACTATAATTGTCAATATCGTCATCTACGCGATATTGGACATTATCGTACGTACCTGTGCATTTCGGCGTTACAGCTAGGCACGTTTGCTGGGTACAAAACTCTTCATCCATCGTACCGGAAATAACCAGTGATTCTACTGATTTCCGGACATTGGTAGATTTCTTTGTACCCCCAGTGCCATTTGCTTTTTTGCACTGCTTCTTCAGTAACTGTCGCCTGCAAATAATAATAAACATAAATATACACAATAATTAATAAAAAAGCATCTTATAAAAAATAATGTTCAGTATTGTGTCATATTATATAATATTGTGTAATTTACATGTACATATTAATCGTAAAACATAAACACCTCTTAAAAATTACAATGGTCCTTTATTTTTTTTTTACTACATATATATATTTCATCTCATTATATTTTTATTAAAAATAAACTATAATAGCATAAATAAAAATGTAATGTCTTGAAAATGTTTTATTAGCAATACTGTCAGAGCAAACGCTTCTGGTTCGTATTACTATCAGTACGGTCGGATTAGACGCTTCTGGTATTTATATAAACCAGTCTTGTCGAAACAGACGCTTCTGGTATTTACATAAACCAGTCCCGTCGAAATAGACGCTTCTGGTATTTACATAAACCAGTCCCGTCGGATTAGACGCTTCTGGTATTTATGTGGACCAGTCCCGTCGAAGTAGACGCTTCTGGCATTACATTATTACAATAATTAATACAAAGTATAGTAATAAAACGTTTGCGTACAGTTCATTTTTAGTAAGTTAAATTGCATTTTTCTTTTTAAGAGGTTGTTCTACTTCTTTGTAATCACGATAGACAATATTTATAATTGTTTTAGTTACACTAGTCTACATAATTGTCGCAACACTAAGTTTATATGTAACTTTCACATAACATCAAATAAGCATAAATCCGCGGAAAAACGTATTTAAAAAAATTTGTTTAGTGAAATGTGTACTAACAATAAGAAACATTCGCTACATTTTTAATTTATCCTCCTAGCGCAGTCAAAATAGGTCCGATTGAAGCAAGTGGACGAAATAATCCAATAGTTTTGAAACTTGGTAGAGATGTTTGTATAGGCTTTCTAATGAACGTTTAAAGTCCTGAAAAATTGAAGGTGAGCGTTGGCCGCCATCTTGAACAATAGGTGCACTTTTTCGCATTTTTTTGCATATTTCATAAAATATTGACTTTATTTAAAAAGTAGTTATTATCAAAATAAAAGCTTATTAAATTGTTTACAAAAAAGGTATTATTCAGATATTATTATTAAGACATAATAATGTACAAAAATGTTTATAATCTCATAAACGGTTGAGCTTTCGACCTATGTTTATTAAACTTCTTTACTCGGTATATAATAAATACTATTTACCCAGTAAGTCTTGAACCTTTTTTTTTTAAACACTGTATAATATAGAAAGTATTTGGAGCTCACTAGCTATTCACGCGACATACAGCCTAAAGTTGTACAAACTATTATAGTTGTCAAAAAATTGAATAATACTTGCCTTTTTTGTAGACAATTTAATAAACTTTTATTTTAATAACTATTTTTTCAATAGTCAATATTTTCAGAAATATCGTCTATCTGTCTGTGTGTCAAGTCTGTCTGTTTGTCTGTCTGCCTATCATATGACTGTCACTTTGAAACTCAATCCTTACGTTTACGCGAGCGTTACCTCTGTACTAATTTACGATAATTCATTCCGTATAAACGAGGATCTGTAGCACATCTTATCCTGCGTTACTATCAAGAGACACGGGCTACGGTCAACGTGACGCTACAAATGCTTTGGAGCGTTCTTCTTCTCTTTCTTTCTTTATTGAAAGAAAAAAGAAGAGAAATGCTTTGAAGCATTTGTAGCGTCACGTTGACCGTTGCCACGGTATTGTCTCGCGCTAAGTACACGCGAAGCGAGACCGCACCGTGACTTTTTTACGCGACGCGACGAATTATTGAGATTTCAATAACGAGTGATAGAAATAACGCTTGTGTAAACGTCTCATATGAAATGACTCACATGCTTACCTTTGTACAAATGCTTTTCTCCGAGAGAGCCGCCGGACAGACGTAGACATCTTTAATTTACTATGTATACCCATAGTACACAAACAGTATAAAAGTACTTATAAAAAACACTAAATTCACCACTTCAGAACACTGAACTGAAAAATTCAGATTTGTGAATTCAGTGGAGCACGTTATGTCACGATTGTTCGTAACGGAATCGTAGTGTCCACTAAGATTGTTTTGTTTATGCAAGTTCGGCGTGGGCCGAGCGAGCGAAAAAAAGAATAACATTTCCTCTTCTTCCCTCTCACTCAGCTGATATCGATCGATGCCGCTATTCTGCTATTGTTTTCTCGGCGCGGATCTGAAGGAGAGAGTACGCGTTGGGATGCGCGCAGATAATGACACTCAATTTATAGGAGGACAGTCCCTGAGTATATACGTGAAATATATTAGCTTACACTGGCTAACGAGTCAAAAGTTATCAATAAAAAATATTTCAGCGTGGTACATATACACGTTTATTATCGTATTATTGAAGTTGCGTGTAGCAGTGCGGCTCGTCGCAGTCTTGCCGAATCTTTTTATATCTTTTTTTATTGGCTGTAGAGATTAAAAAATCTTTATAGGACATTCTCGCTGAAATTCTCATGTTGTGACCGTGACCTAGTCCAATTACGCGCATTTTGTTACAATTTACAATTACGAAAGGTTATAATGTCCTTATTCAATTTTAAAATAATAAATTATTTGGAAATTCTGCAAGAAATTTATTTATTATATAACCGAATGTAATTATTGTACATGTAACTTTGTAAGATACAAACTTCTACAGTTGTAGGAAAGCATAACATAACATAACGTAATAAAATAATTAAATTCTTTGCAGATTGTAAATATAATTTCTTATTTTTCCATTATATAATAAAATTGTTAACCTTCCTGATTAAACATTGTTAAAAAATATGCGAATAATTTTGATAATTATAAAATAATAATACAGGGTGTCCATTGTCCAATTTTAAAGTTTACAGTGCTACATCTTGCACACTGACCATTTTATTAAAAATGTTTCAGACAAAAGTTGTTTGGCTACAAGGGGGATACGTGATTTCGATGTGAGCCACGTCGTACATACATGTCGTTTTCAAGAAATTTCAAAGGCGACTAATTTTTTAAATAAAACTTGATTTTTTTCTTGACATAAGAGTTATACATCTCGTCGAGTGTTTTCATTATAATAAAGATCTCTTTCATAACAATTTTCCTGGGATATTTTAAATATTGTCACGATATTTTTTATATAAAATAAGAAATACCTTGTAAATTGAAAACGAAAGATATTGTATATAACGCTGCCTGATTTTATTATCTAATATAATATTATGAACATACATATAGTTGCTTTACGTGATTTCAGACTAAAATTATATATAATTATTTCTAAAATCTTTTTGCTTCTCAATCTCTTATGTGTCATTAGCGAGCATGAATTAGCGAGCATAAAACATCCTATATACATAGAGCACATAAAAAGTTTCGTAAGAATCATTATACGGATAAATAACAACGTATCCAACTTATTAGCAGATTTGATTCCTTCTACTTTTCTACTTTATTGCAGTTTGGTTTCTAATTTTCATGTAGAATAATGTAACACAAACTTTTTCTGTAAAACACAAATATTTCAAAATTGAATTATTATAAAGTAAAATAATCAAAAAAAGCTATTATGAGCTTTATCTCTTCCAAATATATGTATAATGGTAGATCGCAAGTATAAATTGCAAAAATTTAATGCTTTCCGTTTCTTTAGTATTATTCTTATATTGTTTATATTAAAAATTTGTTTTTCGCTTTATTTTTACCACAAACAATGAATAAAAAGTAAATATTTATACAATCGATGTATTTTTAATAAGTCTGTAAGAAATACTTTAAATAAGCAAATAATAAGCCTCAATATTTACGAAAGAATCATTCTCTTATACACACAATCAATCTATAGTATGTATGTATATGTATATGTATGAATGTATATGTATATGTTGTGTGGGTGTGCGCGCGCGCGCGTGTGTGTGTGTGTGTGCGTGCGTGTGTGTGTGTGCGCGCGCGCGCGTGCGCGTGTGTATTGTATCGAACTCTCCAATAAAAACACTAAAATTGTTCCTTATCTCGGGAAACGACTTCGAAATTTAAATTTAATTTTACATAAAAGCTAAACTATTATATATAAAAGCTAAACTTATTCTTGGTATAAGCAGGTTTCTTAGAATTTGCAAGAGACAGAAAAACTGTCTCGTTTTTGTTTGTGCCAACACCCGGGATAAAGCGAGAGATTCGGCGAAAACAGTTGATCGGTTGTCGACTCCGACATCAGCTGAATTGTTTGACATTTTTCAAATCAACTGCTTTCTGGGGATGTCAGCAACCGATTGGCTCCGCAGATTTTTCAGCCCGTTGCCGGGGGTCTAGAGTTCGCGGTAATAAAGTCCGTCACTTCCGCGCGCAGATTCGCATTTGATAGCAGTACACCGAGTTGATAGTGAGCGAATCGAAATTACGATTCCGTATTTGAAAGTGTACAATTCCGTGCTCGGTATATTCTGTCGGTCGGCTTCGAGTCCCTGCCTTCTAGCCTTTATTTCGCTGCTCGCAATAATTGAGCTTGTTGACTTGTTCCGCGCGCTTTTGCCCACGACAATTCTTTCGTGGTTCGCGAAAAGTTGCATTTCGCTCGTGCCTTTGTCTACGCGATTTTTTTCGTTCGCGAAATAAAATACACTGTAAATAACTTTGTAAATATTCATATTTTAATTAATAAACTTTTTGTTACAAAATTTTAATTTAAAAAACAAAGTTGACCTTCTCCTTCACATCTCTACCTACAAAAAAACTATTGACCTTAGATGTCCCTTTCGAAACCAAGTAAAATTGGTCTGATGTATTTTTTTCTATCGTCAAAAGCAGGGCGAGTTATTCAGGTGGCCTGCTTTAGATGCCTCATCTTGTACATCAACTTGTACATTATATATATATATACCGGGTTCTCAAACCACCCGTATCACCCGATTTATTCGTAAACGCAACATTTTAGAGAAAAATGTTCCAGACCAAAGTTGTATGGTTTCAAGGGGTACATAAGATGGTGTCATTAATTTCACCTTAAATAGTTGCTTGAAGGTCACGTAAAAGTCACCTTTGATTTTTTAAATAGAACCACCTACTTTTTATTGCATATTCTTGTAGCTCATCTCGAGGGCTTTCCAAAACATTATAAGAAAGTATTTTTTCATTAAGAACTTTTGGAATTATAAGGCTTGAAAGTTCTAGTATTTTGACATAAAATACAAAATATTTTGTAAAACATCAAGTTTTCGGTATGTTACCTTAATACTTTTATGCACAGAATAATGAGACGAATCACGTGGTATAAAAAAAGCATAGTTCCTTTAAGAAAAAATATGTAATTTGCAACACGCATCTGCATACTTTTTCTTAAAAACACCATGTCTTTTGAAAATTCAAAATTTATTTGTTAAAATACTAGAACTTTCAAGCCTTATACGTCCAAAAGTTCTTAATGAAAAAATACTTTCTTATAGTGTTTTGGAAAGCCCTCGAGATAAGCTACAAGAATATGCAATAAAAAGTAGGTAATTCTATTTAAAAAATTGAAGGTGACCTTTACGTAACCTTCAAGCAACTATTTAAGGTGAAATTAATGACACCATCTCATGTACCTCTTGAAACCATACAACTTTGGTCTAAAACATTTTTCTCTAAAATGTTGCGTTTACGAATAAATCGGGTGATACGGGTGGTCTGAGACACCCGGTATATATATATATATGATATTTTATGAACTCATGTTACTTACACATAAGAAGAGAAAGCAAATTACAAATTTCAAAAATAATTATATATAATTTTAGTCTAAAATAATGTAAAACTAAGTATGTTCATAACATTATACAACATAATAAAATCAGGCAGCAGTATACAAAGTATATTGTTATAAATGTCTGGACAAATATCTCATAACTCCTTGCAGGGAAATATCAATAAGGGAAAATTGCATGGTTTTTAGTTCGCAACAAAATACAAGTAAACTCTTTTTTACCTATAACCTTTCCAAGTTCTAAAAAAACCTACGTTTTTTTAAATAAATACCGGTGCTTTTAGGATATTAAAAGGAATTGAAATTGAATGGGGTAAAAAATTGCTAATATACATCGTTTTCATAAACCTAATGTACCGTGCCAATAGAAATGAATGTCAGGTAGTACTACATGTAACTTATTATAGTGAGTAAGACGATGCGCGACGGACTAGACTGCTAGAGTGTCGGACATCTCATGTTCGAGCTCTGTTTTTTCCGATTTTTTTTCGCTTTTTCTTCTAAAAGTGTATTCAAGTAAGTCATTATGTAATACAATAAAGTAAGAAATAATAATTTTATAATTGAATTATTTGCATATTTTTTTACAATTTACAATTAAAGAAGATAACAATTTTCTTATTGAAAATATAAGAAATAATTTTCAAAGTCTCTACAAAGAATTTAATTATTATATTATGTTATATTACCGATGCAATTTTATAAGTTCGTGATTGTTACCTTTTCTAATTATAAATTATAAAAAAATATGCGAATAATTTTAATAATTGTAAAATAATGTATTACTCTATTGTATTACATAATTTATTATAATAATTTATTTATAAACCTTTAGAAGAAAAAGCTAAAAAAAAGTCGGAAAGAGCAGATGAAACGTCTAGCATTCTAGTCTGTCGTCTTACTCGCTAGATTATGATTACTACGGTATTCATCTCTACCGGCACGGTATATCAAGAGACACGGTAGTGTTTCGCGCCAAGTACGCGCGGGCGCGGAGCAAGACCGCACCGTGACTCTTTTACGCGAACACACGGGTTGCGAGTACTCGATTAGGCACACGAAAACATTTACCCCATACAATTTCAATCCTTTTTACGTCCCACAACTACACAAATATATTGTAAAAAACAGATATTTATTTGAAAAAACGTTGATAATTTTCAGAACTCGGAAAAATAGTGGATAAAAAAAAATTTTATTTATATTTTGTTGCAAACTAAGAATCATACCCTTTATTGATATTTTATGTGACTGCAAATAGTTATTCACCCGGACATTTATAACGAAACACCCTGTATATCAAGTCGTTTGTCAATATTGAAAAGAAATTTCTATTGCCGAATACGTGAGCTCGCAGTCACGCGAATATCACTTGTTTACCAACAGAAAACGTGCCGTGCTTAGTAGTGTGTATATGAGTGAATCTTGTTTGTGTTGAATTACCAACACAGAAAAAAGTCTCATGGATAAGGAACAAATGTCACCGACATCGCCCGATGCTCTCTCGGCGATTGAAATTCGCTCTGCCAAGACAAATCATTTGTCTTCGACATGCCGATGCCGCTGGGAACAAGTCGCGGAAGATGTAAGTATAATAATTTTACTGTATTACTGTAAGAGTGAGTGAGTGAAATACAGATACAGTAGAGTGAGAGAGAAATAGAACGCGTAAAGAAACGGGTGAATGAGTGAGTAAGTGAGAGAAAGGACGGGCGAGAGAGAGAGAGAGAGAGAGAGAGAGAGAGAGAGAGAGAGAGAGAG
>NW_020217774.1:0-2927 GCF_003070985.1 Temnothorax curvispinosus | reverse complement strand
TTCCTCGGGGATGACTCACCTGGGGCGAGTTCCCGGACGGTCCGCTACTTTGCTAACCGGGCGACGGGTCTCACCGGGACCCGGCTCCGTGGGCTCGGCGAAGTGCCCGCATGAATCAGGGATGCCTGTTCCTCGGGAATGACTCACCTAGGGCGAGTTCCCGGACGGTCCGCTAATTCGCGTTCGCGCGCGATTTCCGCCATTCCGTGGCGCGCATCTACCTACTCGGGTCTCGGCCAATCGCCGAGATTCTACAACCGCTGATCCGCCATCGCGGTCCATTCTTACGCCGCGCGCCGTCCCTCCGTCCCGTGGGTCGTCACAGCTGGTCCATCATGTGATACGGGAGTCTCCCGGTCGTTCGTACGGGAGGCCCCCTTTTCCTGGAAATTGTGATTGGGCTCAAGCCCTGTCATGCCGCCGCATGACCTCCCGTATCCGCGCCGACGGGACAAAATAAAATGCGTTGCGAAATAAACTAAATCTATACCTCCTAACGAGGAGTCACGCTGCTTGAGCCTTAATTAATTGAGATGGAAAGAAATAACAAATAATGGCGTGGCGTATGAATCTAAATTTATCCAGCGCCGGATGGGGTCGCTCTGCAGGGTATGATTCAATAAAACCCGAAAATTAAAATCAAACAAAAAGAAAATCGGGAACGTGAACTGCAGCTCCCAGAGTCGGCTCTTTCCTCCGGCCTTGCCCCCATGCTCGGAACGCGAACGCTATACTTAAACGAGGTTGGACGCGGCTCCACCTCGCCCGTCTCCGAGCCGCTGCTGCCTTCCGGGCTCCGGAAGGACACCGTCGACCCGTGGTCCTCCAGCTCCTCGTGGGCGCGCCCCTCCATCTCCGGGATCTCGGGGAGCTCCGCCTCCAACATCGCCACGATCTCTGACAGCGCGCTCATATCAGTCGGGACACCAAGCTCGTCGGTCGGTGTCGGGCCCCGTTCATGGGTCCCCGGGCTCTGTATAACCGCGACCGTCGCCTCGCACGGCGGTCCCGGCTTCTCTACCGTGCCTTCAACCGGCACGACCGCGCTCTCCGCCTGCATCTGCCCCGCCAGGAGCCGTATTGCCTCCTCGGACAGGCGCTGCAACACCACCTTGGGCTCCTGGGACTGCGCTATGCGAGCCGCGCTTGCGCACGGTCGCAAGGTTAGGTTAGGTTACCAGGATTGTGCCAGTTTTTGACAATTTTTTTTTATGATCCTATAAATTGCGTAAACTTATGATTCGAACTTTGGCACAGGTCCCACCCCCCTCCGGTTACTCCTTCAAGGGGTTGATTTTGACATTTTTTTGACAATTTTTTTTTATGATCCTATAAATTGCGTAAATTTATGATTCGAACTTTGGCACAGGTCCCATCCCCCTCCGACCACTCCTTCGAGGGGTTGATTTTGGCACTTTTAGTTTTTTGACGGTAGCTTCTAAGGGGGGGGAGGTATGAAGGTGGTGTCTGAAGGAAAGTTGTTGCTTTCGAGGAGGACTATCCATCCCCCCAGGTCCCATGCCTCCCCTACCCCCCGTTTGGGCTCTGTATACTTGGACGAGAGGGTTGAAACTGAAAATTTACAAGTTCCAAGGGGTAAAATATTTGGAAAAATATCATTTCCAGGACCTATGCCACGTGATTCCAAATGTCGAGACCGTCGTTTTGAACCCCCCTCTTTTTGACATTTTATTTTTTTTTTTACAAAATTATTCTAAGTTTTAAGGTTGGGTTGGGTTAGGTTAGGTTAGGTTAGGTTAGGTTAGGTTGGAGTCTGAGCCAAGGCTTTGTGGAGGACGGACGCTCTCTATAACGCTCCGTATATGAGGGTTTTTGTGATTTTAAATATTGAGATTTTTCGAAAGTGTCTGATATGTGTCGATTCGCGCTGCTATTCCGAGTCGAACCATGTAATTTTCGTTACTGACATTGTTAAGATTACTTAGATTTTAACATTTTTGTCTTCGATGTGATATGACTGTGCGTTTCGCGAGAGACTTGTGTGCCGCATGGCGCCCGTTAACTCTTTGAATTTTCTGACTTTAAAACTAAGAAATATCGCGAATCCTTCGAATATCACCTAAGATCGGACATTTACACTATAGATTTGGACCTTGTGCATCGAACTGTATATATATTATTCGCGATATATACGATTTAATATAATTTTTCATTAAATCTTTCCTCGGGCCACATCCAATATGTGAAGATGGCTGCCTTGATAGGAGAAAGGAAGATAGATTTAAGAAAGAAGGACGTTACATATGTCTAGCTGCAATTAACTCATATCTATGCTCACTTTGGTGAGTTATATGTTACTTTAAAGTTGAAACATGTGTCTGCCTGTTAATTTATACTTGTATCGACACAGGGAAAGATGTGTCATATTGCACATATCTCTTTCTCGACGATTTAAATTGTCGATCATGAAAATGGCCGATTCTCACACGCCTCGTGTCTATATGAACGTTAGAGACAAATGGCCGTTCGCGTCGTCTCGCGTCGGTGATTCTGAGATGTTAAAATGGCCGACTTAAGCACTCTTCGTGTTCCTCGCGTCTGTAATGGTGCATGACGCGATCATAATTAGAGACAATATACCAACGGTGATATGACGCAGTGTTATGGCTTCTGCTCGCGACTGAAACAACGACGGTCGTTTTACCGCGTCGGGAAGTACTTATACATCTTGCGATTCTATAAACCTGTGAAACTGCATAACTGCGATGTCACTTAGAATGCATTACTACCGGGCTTCGTTTTGATAACGACAGTGACAAGCGTTTGACGCTCGGGGATATATTTGTGCAGTTTTCGCGGTGATTGGCCACGTCGTTCCTTTGGCTGCTTGTCGCGAGACTTAAATTCAAGTTTATTTTGTGAACCTGATGTGCATATGACTTTTAAGACTGCACTTATCGTGCGTG
>NW_020217773.1:0-2408 GCF_003070985.1 Temnothorax curvispinosus | reverse complement strand
CGTCGCGTAAAGAGTCACGGTCGGTCTCGCTCCGCGCGTACTTCGTATTTACCGTGTCTCTCGAGTGGGGGAATTTTGGATTTTCCCTCGGGCGAGGGAGTAGAGGTGCCTTTTGTCTATGGACAATCTAGCACAAACAATGTAAACCGTTCCTAAGGAATACTGGAACAAATGCTATAAGCATGCTATATTATCTTGCCTGTTCCCTTAAGGAACTTGAAAATCAAATAAAGCAGATTCCAATTTTTATTTTTAATCAGTCTGTATACGTCGATTTCCGCAAGATAACCCGCGGCTCTAAGGTCCTCATCTAGTTTGATCCTAAGATCGTCATACTTGTGGCACTGTAGGAGGACGTGCCTCAAGTCCTCACATTCGTAACCGCATTCACATCGTTGGGAGTCAATATATTTCTTCCTAAACAGCGATGAGCCCAAATTGTAATGATTTGCTCTGATCCTGTTGATGAGGGTCACGAAATATCTTTCAGCATTGATCCTGCTAAACCACGGCTTACGAGTTTTCTCGTCGTAGAACTTCGTGAAATAAAATATTTCCTTGTACGTAGAGTCCCGTTTAATAGAGGCCTGCGTGGCGAGCCAGGTCTCCTCTCTAGTTACCGCCATCAGGTCCTCGATTGGGACCTCAATTTTCATGTTTGAAGGCTCCTGTGCCGCCTCCTTGGTTAGTCCGTCCGCCAATTCATTCCCGGCAATTCCAATATGGGAGGGAATCCATATCAAAACGATCCTCGTGTCCAACTCCCTCTCCAGTGAGTAAATGAGTAGTCTAGTCTCAACCGCGTATTTGCTCTTATGTACTGTCAATAGGTTGTTGCGAATTGCCGAAAGGGCCGATCTGCAATCTGACATGATAATTATGTAATTGTTTCTTGTTTCCCATGAGGCTCTCATAAGTTTTAGCGAAGCTTTAATAGCGAAAATCTTGGCTGTGAATGACGAACATACTTTAGGAAGACTGATCTTATATGCAGTGTCCTGTCCTTCTATGACAATACTTGCCCCAGTGGAGGGCCAGTCTGGATTATATGAACCGTCCGTAAAAATAATCTCCGCTTCACTATTTCATTGGTATTTCGTAATGATCTCCTTGATCATCCGTTTGTTAGTATAATTCTTGTCTGATTTTTTGGTCAGTCCGAAAGAGTAATCAACCGTTGGAATAAACGTATGCGCTTCATACTCACCATGAAAGACTTTATGTTTTCTCGGGGGGCCTATAAGAGGCTTGGCGGAAGCGCACTTCTTCCATGTCCTAGACAATAAAGATATCGTGTATGTCGGTTTGCGAAATCGTATTCGAATCTCATTATCGTAGGCCTTCTGCATTCTTTCGCATAATCCATCCATATTATGGGCAATGGCTTTATATATAAAATTCCTAGCCAGCATTTCAGCTCGATCCTCGAGTAATCTTTGGCCTCAGCAATGATAACGTTATTCGGGGAGCTATTACAATAATTAAGGGCCGTCCTGATGCCCTTATATTGAGTCCTTTCGAGCTTTAGTTTAGAGTTGGCATCCCTTGGGTGATAAACAAATTAAGCTTCCGTAGTCCGTAACCGAGCAAACAAGGCTCTTATACAGCATCAATGCTGTATTAACCTCCATACCTTTCGAAATCCTGCACAAATATTGGACGACCGCATTAGCTCTATCGACCTTTGCCCTCACCTCTCGGATTTGGTGGGCGAATCTAAGTCCGTTGTCGATCCATATTCCCAAGAATCTTGACTCCTCGCTGTTGAACACCTCACAGCCCTGAATAGTAATGCTCTGAGTTCTATCATGTAAACCATATTTGTTGTATTCGACCAGAACTGTCTTCTGCGGCTCCAGGTCAAGACCGATGGATCGCAATCTCTCGGCAACCAAGTTAACCGCCCGTTGCAAAAGCTCCCGATTACGGTGTCTATTAGGACCACACACATACAGGCCGATGTCATCGGCAAACTCGCACGAGCTCACGCCCTCCGGTAGGTCAGAGCAGATCCTTTTAGTGTAGAGAGAGTACAAAACCGGACTGAGAACCGCGCCCTGCGGGAGTCCCACATATACTAGTCGTTCCTTGAATTTCTGTGAATTGACAATAAAGCGAACTAGTCTCCGATATAGCCATTTACATATAAATTTGACGATACCTGCGGGACAATCAGACGCAATTAATGTCTCAATCATGATGCGGAAATCGACGTTATCATAGGCAGATGAAACGTCAAGAAACGCAGCAAGCGTGTACTCACCCAGATACAGTGAAGCTCGGATATCTGATACTACTTTGACAAGGTTATCCGCACAGGACTTTCCTCTGCGAAAGCCATTTTGCGATTGACTAAACTTATTTTCATTCTCTGCCCACCAAGTTAGTCGCTCATTGATCATGCGTTC
>NW_020217772.1:0-7551 GCF_003070985.1 Temnothorax curvispinosus | reverse complement strand
TTATATCTTATTAAAATTTCCAATCGTTCTGTAGATCATCCTGTGTATATATTAATGATGTCAAAGTCTTTTAGCAACTACCTTTTTTAACGAGTTAATTTTTCATGAACCTTATTTTTGTTCTTTAGTATTTGTCATAATTATACGTTTTCGATATTGTCATTAATTTGAGAATTCAATAAAATGTGATTAAATTAAAACAGAATCAAATTCATAATTATTGCTTAATATATGTAGATAAAAAATTAATAACTTATGTTTTGTTATTTGTTTATTTTTCTACCAGTTTATTTATCTTTATTTCTTATTCAAAGGCATTTATGATATTGAGCAATTTATGTATGTAGATTCGATTTAATACAAATATACGATCGATCATCTGCGGATGGAAAAAGAAAGTTCGCACAAATTAGAGATCAGCTACACAAATTTGAGTTAAATTTGATAACTTATTTCGAAATCTAGATTTGTTTTTAAATTAAAAATAAAATAATTTTTTTAGTTAATTTTGTATGTTTTATTAATCTAGTTTCTGCACTTAATTTGAAATGAAACCTTATATAATTGTCGCTTTAGGAGAAGGTAATTTGAAAACAAAGGATAAGATGAAGTGTGAACTATGAAATCGAATAGAAGCAATTAATATTACTAAAATAGTAATAGTGTTGAAATGAAATGTTTGATTTGTCAGGTAAAACAAAACTTTGGTGTATCTTATGTACACCAAGGCCGGTAGAGTGTACATAATGAAAGAAGTTTGTGATATATCAGTCATCGAATCTATTAGTTCGTTTATTATTTTGCTAGCATGTTTTAAAGATCCAATTATTGCATAAATAAGAAAGTCGAGAGGGATAGTCGTTAATTATTATTGCAAAACTTGACCGCGTAAAACTTGAATAAAATTCTAATGTTTTAAAGTTAATCTCAGTATCAGTGAAAGTAGTCGTCAGTTATAAAAGTTTTTCATGCATATTCTAATAGTATTGGTTCTTTGTTTGCATCTAAATATCTTATATCTAAAGTAAATCAATCATAATAAAGAATCATTAAGTTAATTTTTCTGCTGAACGTAACTTAAAAATAAGAGTGCGTTCCTAAGCGTATTAACAGTATCTAATGAAAATCCATAATTATAAATTTTCAATACCGTCAGTAAATTTCAAAATGCATTCAACAATAGAATATAAGGTTTTTAAATACTACATGACATAAGAAAGCATCGGCGGCACAGAAGGGCCCCGGTGCACGCCTGGGCTACGTTCCAAAATTCACTCTAGTTAACTAAAATGCTATAGTGTACGTGACGTAAACTATAGATTTTAGTTACTCAGAGTGAATTTTGGAACGCAACCCTGGGGGGCTCGAATCAGCCATCATTGCAGTGGCCACGTTCATTTGTTCATTTGCGTAATAGCTAGTTACCGACTGGATCGTGGCCAATGGTCATACCGCATCCTGCCGCAGTCTAGGGGAGCCGGGGCCATCTAAAAAGAAAAGAAAAGAAGAAGCGTAATAGCTTGTTACTTGATTTGACAAAAGTGGTATAAAAGAAATCAGTTGCCCTACATCTGTGATTGTAATCTGTACACGCATTAGTTCAATAATTTTATCATCTGGACGGCGTTGGAATATTACCGAAGCATGTCGTCTGCAGAGAAACGTAAAATCTCAAGTTCAACTGATCAAGATTCAGCGAGAAAGCAAATACGCATAATGAAAGAGAAGCAAGTAAGTTCTTAATAGTTTTTTTTCCTCTCAATTTCGATGAGTGCGTGCTATTGGAACGTAAAAAAGCGCATAAGATTTTGTATAAACGAATTAATGTGCATTCGTGACATTTTGCAAAGCGACAATTCATGCATTCTGCATAAAGAAAATTCATAAACATTCATACACGTGTATCAAATTTATTTTCCACTTGCATGTGTATAATTTGAATGCAATTCAATTAGAAGTTATTAATGCAAAAAATCTACTGCAGATGAGTTTACTATTTGTCAGAATTCAAGATAGAACTCTGTTTATATATGTAGTAATATGAAATGTGTTTTAAAATAGCGAAATGTATAGGTTATAACACTGTAAATAAAAGTTGTCCTTCAAATTTAACTTTTATAGGTCTTCTAATTGTAAGACTTAGACAAAAAAACAGTTATTAATAATTCTTGAAATTTGACACAAGATTATGACTAAACTTTCAAGTATTTATGAAGTCGGTCATGATCTATGAAAATATCCATTAAGTTGCCTTCTTGGCTATTTATTTTAACTTTTTTGTATGATTGTCTGACATTAAATGTTATTTTTATTAAAATTTACATATACTAAATACATGGATGTCTTAATAATTGCCATGTACTTTCAGTAAAATCAGATTTCAAAAAGTTATCTATACATGATGTAAGCATTATTACATGTTAGGACATTTGTTTGAAATTCTTAACTGTTTTATCAAAAGCATAGAGACTCTTGGAACATTTTAATGTTGATTATTTTCATTATTCTTAAGTAAATTAATTATTTCCAGACGTCTGACAGTGAAAAAGAAGTTAAGGATATCAGTACTGAGATTGTCCCAGAAAAGGAAAAGACAGTATCTTCACCATTCATCTCATCTTCGTACATCAAGAGCTGTTCTAAAACACAAATAAAGTCAACTATACTTGACCACACCTGGAGAATTGATCAATTTATACGTCTTTCTAGGATGATGAATACAATAAGGTCTTCATCGTTTCCAGAAACAGGTCAATACTGGATTCATGTAGATATTAAACGTCAAGTTGGTTCGACGATAGGTGTAGTAAGCTTTCACATACGTACTAGTGAAACACTTAACGGTTCATGTCTTACTAAAATAATGTTTTCTGAAACAGTTTTATTTTCAAGTAGCATTTTAGGTCGTATGTCGGATATGACATTGTTAATTAGATTCTCAACAGAGAAGCTGCAGGATTATACGAAAGATACGCTTGTAATAAATTTCAAGTTTGAAATTTTTCATGCACTGATAAATAAAGCTATACATATAAATATACCATCATCTACAACGGTATTGAATAGAGTGAAACCTCTTGAAAACTCCACCGTTGAATTTAAGTCTGAGAATGAGAAATCAGTGAAATTTATAGTAGGAGAAGAACAGTATGTTGTATCAAAAGAATTGTTGTACGCCAGCAACAGTAGCTACTTCAAAAATATCTGCCTTACATATGAGGGAAGGGAAAAAAATATGACAAGGGAATTGACGAATGATGAATTACTTAATTTTAAACAGATTTTGATATTTATTTTAACTGGCTCAATAGATCAGTGTGATTATGACATGCTTAAAAAATTGTTAAAAGCAGTTGATACGTATGATGTACCAAATTTAAAATTAATGTGTGAACGTTATTTGCTACGCCACATTACCATTAAAAATGCTTTGGAACTTAGGCAACTTGCGTCTTCGTGTAATGCAAAGTCTTTAGAAACGCATTCGGCAAAGTTTATTCAGTTTCATATAAAAGAAATTGTAAATGCTAAAAAAATCGAAAATTGATCACAATCAAGCTAAACATAAGAATTAATGTAGGTTATAACGAAAAACTCAGAGAATTAGAATTAATGTAGAAGGTAAAGGAAAATGTGAAACACACACATACTTGAAATCAGCACTTACCAATTGTTTTCATCACCACTTATGATGGATATTTACATTAGCTAATATCATTCTTTGATTCATAATATTACTGTCTTAAATATAAATTAATGAACCATGATAAAGATATTTTTTTTTGTTTAATTAGTAAATATTTTTTCTTCTTTTCTACAAACAAATATATAAGTTTTAATTTTTATATATGCCAGAATTTATATGCAAATAATTATGTGCATGTGCATTTTAATACAGGTTAAAAATAATTCGTGATTTGAGTTTAGATGTACGAATAAAATTATTATTAATTATTCTTAATGTAGTTTAGTTATAATTTTCTCAAGTTTACAGATTGATCTAAAACAAAAGGAATAAATAATAAATAAGAATCTTTACGAACTTATATTAACTGGAAATGTTTTATTTATTCTTCGCAATAGTACATCTTATTAGAAATTTTCAATCTTTTTTTTTTTTAGATTATCTTAATATTATAATATATTAATCAGAATAAGAATCTTATATAGTACGTGTTTCAGAATTTTAAGCAATTAATTGCTTTTTTCAGCGAAATAGCGAGTTATTTTCATTGAATTTAAAATTGATAATTATATGCAATCGATATTGTCATTAATTCAGGTTTAATAAAATGCGATTTAGTTGTAACAGAATCAAACTCATATTTCTTAATATATAGGAAAATAAATTTAATAAACTTACATTTCGTTATTTATTAATTCTTCTACCAGTTTATTTTTATTTACCAATTCTATCTACCAATTTATCTTTATTTCTAACTCAGAGACATATGTGATGTTGAGCAAACTATGTACAGAGATGTTAGATTTGATAGAAATATACAATTCGATCATCTAGAGATAAAAAAAAATGCTTTACAAAAGTTATAAATCGGCTACATAAATTTGAGTTGAATTTTATAACTCAATTTTAAAAATGTAGATTTTTTTGAATAAAAAAAACGATATGGCCTTTTTAGTTAATTGTATATCTCTTATTAATCTAGTTTCTATGCTTAATTCGAAATGAAACTATATAGTCGCTTTAGAAGGTCGTTCGAAAGTATAAGAGGTAAGGCAAGATGTGAACAGTGAAATTTCTGTAACTCGGTAAAAGAAATTTATTTCCAAACAATAATAATATTACGTACTGAAACGCAATGTGTTGAATCAGTCAGTTAACCCTCGGATGATTGCGTCCAAATTTGAAATACGAATAGTCGCGTGAGGTGTAAGTTACACCCCAGAATATTTTCCTCGTAAATGTTAATTAATGAAGAAAAAATTTTTACTTTTTTAATTTTATGAATTTTTAGACCTGTTTTTCTGAAGTATAAAACAAATTTCAATTTCAATAAAAAGATAGACTTTTCTCCAGCAACGGTAAAATTTTTTTCTTGTAATTGCAAAAATAAACTAGACGGCCGGGTGTAGCCTACACCCCGGGCGACCTTCCGAGGGTTAAACCGAGAATGTATAATGTATCCTACATAATGAAGGAAGTTCGTGATATATCGTTCATCGAATCTATTCGCTCGGTTATATTTTGCTAGCATATTTTAGCGATGCAATTAACAAATTATTATTGCATAAACGAGGAAGTCACAACTTATTAATTATTACAGTAAAACTTGACCGCATAAAACTATAATAAATTTCTAAGATTTTAGAGTTAATCTTATCAGAAAATAGTCGTGAGTTATAAGTTCTTCATGTAGAACTAGTTGTAGTTCCTCATTGCGTCTAATCATCTTAAGTTATACCTAAAGTAAATCTCAATTACATTAAAAGAATCAATGAGCTAATTTTTTTGTTGAACGTAGCTTATACTTATAAAGGATGCATTCCGAGGTGTATTAATAGTATTAAAAATCCATAATTTATATATTACGTTTGTTACAGATTTTCACTGCCGTCAATACATTTTGGAATACACTCGACAAAAGAATAAGGTTTCTAAACGCTATGTGGCAAAAGGAAGCATCAGTGGTCCAAAGATGACAGATTTGAATCGTGGCGTCCGCGGCTCAACCGTAAGACAGACGGAGGCAGCAAATATCCCAAGAAAGAGCCATACGTAAACATACATGTATCACACGTAAGTACGTGACTTTTTTTTAGGATACGCGCCCCCTCCATCTATCTTACGGGTGAGCCGGTGGTTCGGTGTTCGAATCTGGTATTTCACAGTGGCCGTGTTTATTTGTTCATTTGTATTGTTTCTTGCATCACATCTTGACATTCGCAGTAGCTTGGAAATTTGATTTGGTAAAAGGAAATAAAAGAAATCAGTTGCCACATCATGTTTATTAGTCTAATAAATTGCTTCTGGACGGTGTTGAACTATTACCGCAGCATGTTATTACACTGAGAAAAAAATGTTGTAAATTTGACTAAACTCGTTTAGTTGTATTGATTTGTTTAATGTAAATATTAATATATTTAAATCAAATATACGTGAGTAATATCAAGAAATTCTGAATCTATTTAAATATAATATTTTTTGAATTAACAAATGTTAGCTTAACAGCCTGTGACCGCTGCATTTAGTTGAATCAAATAATATTTCTTTGAATCTACGATTTTTTTTTCTCAGTGTACAGAAACTTAAGATGTACAGTTTAACTTTAAGTGATCAAGATTCACCGGAAAAGGAAATATGTGAAATGGAAGAGGAGGAAGTAAGTTCTTAACAGTTCTTTTCTCAACTTCGTTGACTATACGTGTTATTGTTATTGCCCGCAGGAGGATTTGATCGCATTTCCTTGGGGCCAACGCACTCACGGATCGACCCGAGTTCAACACACCGCGGACACTCAAATAAAGGTACATGATACATACACACATAGGCTGCGTTCGGGGAGCGCGCTATTAGCGCTATTTGCTTATTCTATCCTTGTTCTACACTTGATAAGCGATAAAGATAGAATGATGCAATAGCGCTAATAGCGTGCTCCCCGAACGTAGCCATAATTATACTGACCCGAGTTTGGAATTCATTCTCCCGACTTTGAATTGTCCATTTTCGACATTTTGTCCCTTCTCTATTGACCCTTCCGCATTCTTTCCTAAAAATCTCGGATACTTGCAACTCGTGCGTTCGCATAAAAGAATCACGGTGCGGCCTCGGTTCGCGTGTACTTGGCTCGAGACACTACCGTGTCTCTTGATATGAAAATATTATATATAACATCAAAATGCATCAGGTATGAAATTATAAATAAAAGTTTTTCCTTAAATAACAGGAATTATAGATCATGTAATTTCCATTTCTACCAATGCAGATTAACTTTAATCTCGGTTTAACTGACTTTTCATCTTTTTCTAATTCTTAAAACTAGAAAGGATAAAAAGTAAGTTAAAAGTTAATCCGCGTTAGTAGAAATGGATGTAAGACTTATAGGCAAGAAAGTAGTTGAATAATTATTCATGAAACTTGACCTAAAATGGCTATTTATTCAATTCTTTGAGTTATAATTGTCTGACAAAATGTTATTTTTATTTAAAGAAAGATATATTAAATATAAGGTTGTCCCAAAAATCTCTACATATTTGAAATTAAATCCGATTTCAAATGGCTCTTATCTATACATGATGTATACGTTATTGCACCATGTTAGGATATTTGTTTGAAATTTAATCTATTTTATTATAAAAGCATAAAGATTTTCTGGACATTTTTATGTTAATAATTTTTATCATTCATCAGTTAGTTAATTACTTCCAGATGGTGAAATCTAAAGAAGGAGCTGACAAGAAGATTATCCTGAAAAAGGAGCAGACAGTTTCTTCACCATTTTTACCTTCGTATACCAAGAGCTATTCTCAAACACGATTTGAAGTGACTACGTCTGACTATACATGGGAAATTGATCAATTTGGACGTCTCTC
>NW_020217771.1:0-1339 GCF_003070985.1 Temnothorax curvispinosus | reverse complement strand
CACGATCTTCTATCTCTATGTCTGGCTTCAAATTTAATTCTTTCAGAGTATGACAATTTTTTTTTATCCAGAATTTCTCCTCCATAAATTTTTGTAAAGTATAATTCATCAATATTTTTCGTTAAATGCCAAGGTACTGGAAATTTGTTTTGTCCCGGTGCTATAATTGCTATATTTTCAGATATTTCTTTATTCCTATTTATAATTAGAACTTCGTCAATTGGTTCGAAAAAAACCGATTCTTCAGAATCTGAATTATCGTTGTGTTCTTCTAAATTTAATCGATTTATTGTATTTATGTAGCTATTGCACTTATCATTATTATCTACAATAACATCCAATTCTGTATTAAAATTTTTGTTATATTTTTTAAAGAATTCATCGTCAATTTTTATATTGTTTTTTATATACAAAGGAGTATGTTGTAAATATTCCAAAGCTTCACAAATTTTAGCTGGTTTTATGGTTTCATACATATAATCAGACTTGTGTTCCAGGTTCCTTTTTAGCTTAATTTGTATAGTCGACATTTCGTCAAAACAGGTAAAATATTTATCATCTCATTGATTTCAACCGGAATATTAACAATACTTCCTTTTAATGATAATTGTGGGTTAATAGCAAACGGTTGTAATGCTTTTATTTGCATGAATGGTATATATGGTGATACTATTCTTTCTTCAACTGCTGTCAAATCTGTTACGACCTTTGGCACATTATTGAACCTTAAATTTTCGTTTGCTGTTGTTTTTGGAAGCTGTCCTAATGTGATATATTTTTTACAAGTCTTACACATATATTCCGATGAGTTATTAATAATTTTATTAATAAATTTATCAATATTCATCCTTGTGCCAATCAACTTATTTCGTATTTTGATAATACTAAAATGCTCTACAAATTAAAAAAAAAAACAAATTTTCACAACACACATACTATATCTGGTCCAAATTTTTTTTTTTTTTTTTTAAATTTAATTATCAATACATTATGATAATATTCAGTATCTTTAATGCTACTATTTATTTTGTTCCGAACAGAATTGCTGTAGTTTTCTCTATGTTTGAAAAAAATCATCTAATCTTAACAATCTTTTACTTTCAATATTAAAAATTCTTTCATTTGCGTTGTAGTTAAGATCTTTCCGTAACGTGCGCAAAGCTTGTATTCTATCTCTATTTTTGATTGGTTCATTTATCTGGTAACTTGTATCTTTTCTTTTGACTTTCATTCTTTCTACATTTTTCTCTTTCTTTGATTCTTTATATAATTGTTCTTTTCGAATGACTTTCATTCTTTCTACATTTTTCTCCTTCTCTGACTCTTTGTATAATGGTTT
>NW_020217770.1:8532-12719 GCF_003070985.1 Temnothorax curvispinosus | reverse complement strand
GCCAAAATTATATAACTGTAATTCACTGTAAAAAACGGATACTAACGATTTATCTTAGGAAGCCGATCTCTAATATCGCATATAACCGCCAGATCTGCGCATTTGCCGCGCTATCCGTGTTACAGCCGAGTTCTTTGAACGGTTAAGTCCGCTTAGAAATCTATGGCGCCATAGAGATTCGCGTCGAGACCGGGCGAACGAGCGCTCCGGGGGCCATCGTTCATAAATATCAATGCGACTTACCTGTACAGAGGTTCGCCGCTGTCCTCTTTGAACCAGAGCACCATGGAGACGGCGTCATTCGACTCGCGGGGCTGTATGTTACATGGCAGAATCGTCCTCTGGCCCGCAACTCCCTGTATCGACTCCACGGGTACTGAAACACACATTCGACGTCTCATTCAGAGGAGCGTTCACCGTCAGCGCGCGAGAAAACGAAGAATAATGAAGCGAAGAGAAATCGTCGGATAACAAAGAGTTATGGATTTTTTAGGCGGCCCCGTACAACGACCCTCAAATCTCTCAAATCTTTCCATATTTTACCAATCTCGGGGTTTCAGCGTATGATGTATACTTTTTCTCGCGAGATATTCAAATCTCGTGCGATTCCTTATGATTATTTAATGTTAATATTAGAGGAACCAAGCGGCGTATCCATACTCTCGTCTACTTATGTGTGACGTTGTTTTCGGGATTACACCACCTGGGGAGACTCTTCATAATTTAAATATATAGTATAATATTCTGATACGATATTTTCCTCATACCGTGACAGGGTGTATTGCGAAATATACGCGCGTTTTTCGCTTCTATACGTTCAAACTATTTATATAAATATAAATTCAAGATTTAGGAAAACATATTTTCGTATACATGGTCCGCGATTTCTAGATTTCATTCACATTTACAATTGCTATAACTGTAGCAATATCAAGCTGTAATTCTAATGTTAAAGTTTCCGCAGAAACATGGAATATTATCTTCTTGTTCATGTTATATGACCGATACTAATACGTTTCAATATGATGCAGGATATATGTACGTACCGCGCAATACATACATAAATCATTCAAGCGAATAATCGATTTGTAAAATTATAATGCTCGCGGTTTTTAAATGAACAACCAGCAATAAGATTAACTCAGGTATGAAGAAAATCGATTATGTCATTTGAAGTGGCTTCTTAAACACGGTTCACGACACTTTCTACTCCGTCGCTCGTCGACGAGTATTTCTGACAATAATGCAGATTTTTATCGAGTAACTTCCTTTTATCTCCCACAAAGACTCATGAATAATCCCTTGGCGTACTCTCCTTTAATAATTCTTATCCCCGCTAGAAAATTTTCGATCCGCGCTAATAGTCATGTCGTTTTGTTGGAGCTAATAAAGCGTGACCTTTGATCTTTCACAGAATGCAATGAGATACAATATTTGTGCTAATTAGTGGCAACGGTGATATTAAAAAGGCATTTTCTCTATTTATTACGAATCATTAATATTAATGGATTTAAATAGAAATTTGACATATAGAGCGTAACAAGTCGTATGCTAATTCGACCCTGTCAACGTTGGCAGATAAAACAGTAAATTTTCACATAAAATACTTCATTACTAATAATATGTAGTATTAGAATAAAAATACTACTGCTCTTTAATTTTTATTTAGAATGAAAATTTATGTATATTATATACACATACAGGTAAATAATGACATCAACGGAAAGAGGAAATAAACTGTATCATTACTCTATCGTCTGAATTTCTATAGCAGTTACAGACGTGGAAATGTGCATGTGCGTCGTGGAAACAGACGCGATTTAGGAAGTTCGTGAACGATTTTGGATTTTATTTTTCCGTAAGGCCGTAAAATGAGAGTTCTACGAAAAAGGAATTTTGCGGCATCTCGACAATTCCTTGCTCAGAAAACTTGCTCAAATCGACGCCGCGCCAGAGAGAGTCGACGATAGGATGGCCCTGTGCATGCATTTTCGTCACAGGAACACATATTACATTTATGCTGGCGTTACAATAACTTTATAGAAGTATGTGTGCTTTTGGGAGCTAGAGAAATTGTGCAACCTAAGAGCCACCGATCACAACAACTGTAGTGCATACGTTGTCACACATATACACACACACATACGCACACGACATGATATTTGTTTAGATTTGCCTATTTTCCGAAAGAAAACTCAAGACATTCTTAACATTTTCACATTTGTATAAAATTTTCCATGTAAAAGAGAGAGAAAGAGGGGGGGAAAAGAATAATATGTCAAAAAAATCTTAAGAGATATTTTAGTTTTCAAACTGCAAGCATGCTGTACAATTAAAGTATACATTTACGTAAAGTAGTTTCCTAGATATTCAATCTTTTTACTTATCCTGGAATTATTGACTTTCCATTAACAGAGCCGAGGCCGTAATCGATGAGAAACTTTGCTTTCTGTGTATAAGTGTCTTATAGACTAGTCAGACTAGTGGTTCAATGTAAATTGAAGGAAAGAAATAAAATAGTAAGATTATAGCTAAATAAGTTAAATTTATAGTATATAACGAGGTATATAGATCTGACGTAAAAGATTCTAAATTATGTGTATTGTATGATCCACGAATGGTTGAACTCACATAATTTCGAATGTGCTTGAATGAGCAGCAAGCAATAATGCGCAAGAACACACGATATATATGTGGAAATGCGGGTATCTCAATATTTTACGATACGATTTTCTGCTTCGGAGGGATTTATAGTCACGGCTGATATCTTGCGAAACGAAATATCGTCGTCTATACCAAATAGAAGCGACGATGGCGGTTGCGGCAACAGTTGCATCTGAAAGGTTGCGACGTCGCGCGTCGTCGCGGATTTTTACGCTTTGGAGTCTCTCGCCGAGCATGTAACGAGTTATCGATACACGAATTACACGCCGCATTGTACGGTGTGCTAACCTGATAGTTCGTTAGGACTCTAAAGACTTCTTCGAACGCCATTTTTTATCGCTCGATGCAAATGTATTTTGCAAACCGCCGCGCCGATCAAAATACGTCGGTTAAAACTTTGAAACAGATTAGTTTTTCCACACACCTGCTACAAGATCTGATTATTCCCAGCAATAATCAGATTAAATTTGATTATACTTGATACAAATTTATATCATATCTATTTATTTATTATATAATACGGATTTAACGTAACTTCGATGTATACATTCAGAAATATAAAGATGTTTTAATGAAAAAGATTGGTATATGTGCGAATGTAAATTTATGGGTGACAATATAATGAAATATATAAACTACAAAAACACACACACATGCAATAAAATACACACAAACTATAAATGAGATAAATCAATGGTATTTGCATGTTATGTTGTGAAATGTATAAAATGTAGTAATTTTTCACTGTATCATTATTAATTGGTGAGTCTATAACAAACAAATATCCATGTTAATTTTGCGTATATTGAGTATTATAGGTTATGATTGATTAAATTATTTCACAATTTTGAAAATAAATTGCCGCACATAAATTGTACATTAGGTAAACAATACATAAATAACCATGTAATCTTCGACTGTTTCATTTGAAAATGCACATGATATTATAAATGCGCTTTGGATGATATTAAAGTAGAAAGAACACAAAAAAGAACAAAAATTATATGAAAGGATTTATGAAGATGTGAATGAACAATAGCGAATAATATCGATAATAGCAACGTAAGAGAAGATATTTCTTGATCGCTATAGAATGTTTGCAAATCTTTCTTACTTCGCATAACTCACAGAGAAATAATTCTTACGACTTGATAATTCTTTACAAAATCATATACCATTGTAATTTGTCAAAATGTAAATATACATAAAATCTATAACATAGATTCGTCTTAACGTAAAGAAAAATATCAGGTACCGTATACGTTTTGTATTTATAAATTTTTTACCTACATATGAATAATAATATTCAAACAAGAAATCAGCGATGCAAGTTTTATGTAACACCACGAATAATCATTAAATTTATTTAATTATATTTTATAATTTTAAATAATAATTACAATGTCGTTAAAATTATTTATTGTTTGCATGTCATTAGGTCTTCATTTTGATCCCGATAATTCAACAATTGCATTGTTTATTAAATGCAAAATTAATGTGCCAATATATAAATTTTATATTCT
>NW_020217770.1:0-8522 GCF_003070985.1 Temnothorax curvispinosus | reverse complement strand
ACTTTCATAAACAAGTACCAGCAGAGTCGCGAGAAAACAGTTGCGAGAACTATTTGAAAATTAATGTGCTAAATTTATACATAAAAATTAAAATAAAAATTTGAATTGTTATACAACGTTCTCAACAAAATTAGTACTTTCTTGAAATGTTCTTAAATTGTAGAAACCGTGTGTTTTTGATGAAATTGATACATTCTTAAAATGTTTAAATTAATAAATGATAACATATAATAAAAATATAACAAGAATAAAGTATATGAAATAATATAAATAAAAACGTTGCAAAATCCAATATGTAAAAATTCACATAAAATTATCAAATTTTATAAAATGATAATAAAAGCGAAAATAAAAATAAAAAGTACCAGCAAAAAATAAAAATTTAAAAAACACCGGTTTTAACATCACAATTTTCAACCTGAAAAGAACGTAATTTCTGTATAAAATATAATTTACAAATAAGCAACCTTCTCAAAATTTAAATCAGACATTTGCAAATACATCATACATAAAGTTTGGTATCTTGTAACTGTTTTTACAAAGTATCTATAAAATCAACTAAAAGACTTTTCTATCGCAACTCTTTTCTTTGAGTGACTCGTGTGCTAAAAGCAATGCAATGTTTTCTTTTTCAATATCATCTTCTTGGAATCTCGTCTTCTTTTATATATAGAAAAAATATATATATATATTTACAATTACTCTCTCTATAAGATCTTATATTACTGTACAGAGAACTTTATATAAAAAATATTTCTAAAAATATATCTATCCAAGATTTATAGTAGAAATACATAGATCCTGCAAGCATTTATTCTAAAATTCGAAACTAACTAATCGAGATTCGATTACTACGCAAGTAAATATTATTTCTTATGAATATTACTTGAATCCAAAATTAAAACATGATTATTGGATTTGACTCGAATTTTTAAGTACATGTTGAACTTGATCTCATCTCTACTTATATAACACAGTGCAGTGTTTATGATTCATAATTAATTATGTGTGCGAACTATCTAATAACGAGAAAAAAGTTACGTTTTATTTTAACAGCGTCACATTAGAGCTAACCGTCGGACGCCGTGTTAAGCTGCGATTTAAATTAAATTTCTCGTGGAACAATGACGCTCTACATGCACGTTGTCGAGCGGAAGTGCCGGCCAAGCTCTGCCGGTGACACTTCCGTTGACTGGTGTAATTAACAAAACCGGAAAACCACGAAGGCCGGCTATTCGCGGAAGACTGTTGTTTGAGATCACCAGCCGCGAGATTCTCTGACGGATTTCTTATTACGTAATTATCTCCCTGCCAGACGCTGGCTTGTTGAAACGCACAAAAGGAGCGACTCTGGCTAAATATCACTCTTTGTTTATTTTCCGCGAAAGGAAAGTATGTTTGTCTTCCTCTGACTATTTCGAGATTTTTGTTTGTATTAATTATGCGCGTTTGTGACGCAAAATGAAATTTCTAACAGCGAGCTTTGATGTTTAACATGCGCTCCTTAATTAAACGGAAAAAAAGCGCAGATAATTAAGATGCTTTTTCCCTTATTTTAACGTATAATTTGTATATATGTGTATATTATTTTAAATATTTCTCTCCGCACACGTACAGACGCAACTATATTTTTTTCAAAAGTTTACAATAAAAAATATTTTACTATTTCCCATTAAATCCGTGATTTATTATATGTTTTGTTTTTACAAAATTGTAAAAATAAGAAATTTGAGTTTTATTTAAAACTATTACAAAAACTAATTGATGTGACGATTATCAGAGCATTGATACAATTTCTTTGGATATAAAGTTGATTGTTTGGAAGTAAAGTGTAGAAATATCGATACAATTGAAATAAAGTAAGTTAAATGCTTTTGAGAGTAGAACTACTGGTTCTACCTCTCGCTCATTGTAGTGTTAAGAAGAGTCCTTTGCTGCGCCAATCGAATAATCATATTTCATGGCATCCTCGAGCTCGCAAAAGATCTGGTCGTGACACTTTCTCGTAGCATGGAGAAAAAGGAAGAGAAAAGGTACAGAGGCAGGGCAATTAAAATGCGGCCTGGGCACAAAGGGCATGAGACCTACCGAAATTTCCACCCCGCACGTTCCACTTTTGTAGACATTTCTCAGCCGGTAATTGCCTTCCGGTCCGCGCGCACGAGAATAACGGACGGAAGGAATGGACCGCATGAAATATCTTTTCCATACCTCTTATACCCGTACCGACGAAACAGAGAGAAAAGAGATAAGGTGCCTAAAGAGGTAAAAGAATAAAGAGAGAAGATGGACTAAAAGAGAGACTAAGTCGCAGAGCTATCTTAATTACCTGAGTCTTTAGACATCAAACTGAAACTTCAAAACCAATTATGGGTAATTTATCAGGCTTAAAAATAATTCAAAATATCAAAAATAAAACTTATCGGTTACATAACATATTAAATATCTTAAGATATTTTTTAATCTTACGCAATTATTTTAATAAAAATAAATTTAAATCTTTCCTATCTTTCTCTGTAAATGTCGTTCAAAGGTTCGATTGCTTCTTTGGCCCGTATTCTGAACGCATTTTTATTGATAAATGCGCGCATTTATTTCTGGGATGTTATATAACGTGAACTATAGCATCTCAGAAATAAATGTGCGCGGCATTTATCGATAAAAGTGCGTCCAAAATACGGGTCTGTGACTTTAATAACTTCCATTAAATAAATTTCTATTCGATATTTTTGTTATTATAAATTATGTTATTTCCAAAGAAATATTCAGCTGCAGATATCAAAAAATATTTGTTCCCTGTAGAGCATTTATAACCGTCGAACAAAATTGGAGAAATCGAAAAGGCTCCATAACTCTTTCGGTATAAGAGCCGTATGCTGATTGTGCCCGATCACGGATCTTAGTATATCATTTTTCACGCGATCGATAACAGCATGACGGCATCGCGAATCTGCACGTGTAAGTCAAAATCGATGATTCGATATTATTCGAGCGGGAACGACGCGTTCGCATAACTTTCATCGATACGGCACGGCGCAACGCGTGGCAAAAGACGCATGATCGCAGCACGATCTTGCAAAAATCAGCTTTTAGGAGTTTCCATTCTGCAGTAAAAGAAAACGACACGTTTGAAAATGCCTGGTGTGCGAGACGACGAAAGTTTTGAGAAAGGCGTGCTCGCAAAAGAGTGGATGCGAAATGCTGAATCGAAGCCCGTTGCCGTGCGACAAAAGGCCGAAACTTTCGACGCCGCGAATTGCGCGCAAAGGAAATCCCGGCATTGCTGCGAGCTCGTCGCCGCCGCCGCTTCGATAGTCGCGGTATTGTAAGAGCTTCGTGTACGAAATTCATTTCCGGCGAATAGATGAATATTTCGCTAAGGCGGCTTAAGTTTTCGCTCGGATATGTCTTTCTCGTGTCGCATAAATCTTTGCGCGAAGCAGATGATTTATTTTCTAAGGAAAGATTTATTAAAAAGTCTAGCGGAGAATTATAAGAATCTATTAGCAAAGTGACAAGTGTCATATGCAAATGACGATAAAACTAAGTAAAACAAATGGTATGACGGAATATACTGGGTAAATGCAAAAATTTTTAAACAAAATCAAGAAAGCTAATTTGAATAAGGATAAATACCTAAAATTTATACGTTGTGTTAAATGTCAATCGATAAATTAAATAATAGTACATCTTCGAATTTCCAATAGACTTATAGAATCAGAGTGAACGAAAACATATTTTATACTTTGCACATTTGTGCAGACGCATTGCGACGTTTAATCACGTTAAAAGGTATAAAGAAGCGGAGTCTGCGCTAACGTTTCATGCAAATATTGGTTACAATTCCTTCTCTCTGTGCCGCGACATAAAGATTTATAAAAAAAAGTCGCGTCGCTGTCGAATCTTATTTCCAACCGTTGATTTGTGAAAAACGGCGAGACGATCTTCGCTCTCGTTCGCCTGCCTCTTTCCATCCTATACGCTCCTTCTATATTCCTTTTACGGTCCCGCTCTCTCACAGTGACCGCGAAAGGAAAAAGAGCGTGTACTCAAGAGATTGGTTATAAAGAGCAAACAGAAAGGAATCGATGTAATTGAGGTGAGTCGGGCATCTTTTTCTTTCTTCCTTTCTCTCTCTCTCCTTCTCCTTCTTTGTCTCGTGGGGCCCGAGCTTTCCACGAGAAATTGTATCCGAGAAAATGGCAAAGATCACGTCAGAGACTGCATTATTCAGCACCGGTTCGGTAAATCTATATATACATGGCCGCCCTTTCATCCACAGTAACGTAAATCCTTTCCTTTTCCTAACCGTCCGCTCTCTCTCCTCTCCTTCTCCTTTTCTTTCTCTGTCTTTTTTTCACTCCTTTAATTTTTCGAATTACGTGCCGAACTGTTTGTACAATACTCCCGGCGAACGTAGCTTCGAGATATAGTTCGAGAACCGCTATCGCTTCGCTTTCGACTCGATCCCGCGCGTAAGCGCAAACCACTTCTATTGCGCCGTTTATCATCGATCTCGCTGCTTTATTAGGCGTGACTGATTGATGTCCTTATTACCGGACCCGAATTCGTACCCGAAAAATTATCCCATTTCCACGGCCGTCCGCCCGCCGCCAACGAGTCGCTTTTCCGGATGTTGAATCCGTCTCCGGACGTGGATTCAGCCCGCGTGAGAAATCCGGAAATCATAAATCACCGAGCGCGGCGAATTGTTGACGGAGTATATTTTGAAAAAGAACTCTCCTCTCCAGGCTCCGTCATTGTCAGTCGTATAATTAATTGATCCATCGCGCGGTAAGAGGAAGGACTGAAGAGAAAGGGGTAGACAGGCACAGAGAATTCTCAATCATTTATCCGAGATTCCACCCGCCGTCAATTTGAGGAGAAAACCCAGTTAAGGAGAAATCAATTTTTTTAAATATAATTTGCTCGTTAAAATGAAAAGTGTAGTAATCGAAGAGAATTCCGCATCCTGATTTATTGCAACTCTACACTTTGTATAGCTTCAAATATTCTAGATTAATCTAATTTTTTGTTACAGACTATTATTTTTCTACTTATATCTATATATCTCGCCGTAAAGATGAAATAAAATGAAATGAAATATACAAATCTTTCTCTATTGCTGAGCTAGAAACACCAGATGTCTTTCTAATCGCATAAACTCCAAGATCTCATTGTTAGTATGAAAGGGCAGAAGTTTGGATTTAACTTTTCTTTTCAGCTCTTCAATCATCCCTTCGTCGAGTTACGAGCGAAAACGTCCCCGTTGTCTCTTAATGGAATAATAATGCGGCATTATGACGATTCTCAGGACGCGGAAAACCAACTGGGAAAATAGAGCGGGATTCCTTTCCCATCCGTTGAGAGCAATTCCTCGAATACTTGTTTACTCTCCCATTTACTCTTCTGTTTCTCTGATAAAGCGATGCCGGTGCCGGCCATGCCGCGACCCTCGAAGAAACTCTCCGGCTTCCAGCGTTTTCCGACGTTCGCGGCAATTAACATCGCGCTTTACAGCACTCCAATATCTTTCCGTATCCCGAGTCCCGAGCACCGCGCCGCCGCGCCGACCGGTTACCCGTGAGTGCTCGGAAATGGCGTCGTCGTCCTGGGAAATATATCGCGACGCGGTAAGCGAGGGCTTACTCGGGAAAAGCGATTTTTCACGCGGTCGATCGAGCAGGCCGCGACGGCGTAAAATATTGCACATATAGCTATAATAGACCGTTCGAAAAGAGCTCTTCCTATATTCTTGTTCTGTTCATTTTATCTACTCTCGGGATCTCGCGTAACTTTTAAGTCCTAATAGCTTTAGTGGCCTTACTCCGTACGACACCCCGTGTGAGTGAATATGTACGTATGTGTGTGTGTGTGTGTCGCTTTGCTTACTTTGTCCCGGGCTTAACGTTCTATCCTTAGCATGTGCAGACACTTTAGTCTCATAAATAATGATTGGCGTGAGGAGACATTAGAAATTAAATTAAATTATAGCAGTTATACCGATCAATCTTGATAAAAATAAATAGAGTGACAGCCATGACGTGTTTGCATAATTCATCTTAATCCCATAATTAGCAGTCCTAAGCCGAGCACAGTCCCTACTTTACTCTGTCGTGTCAAACTTGCAAAGAATATCGATCAGCATGGCAAGACATTTCGAATTTAAATTCATCAATCAATGTCCGAGAGAAATAAAAGATTTATTAATAAAAATTTATTTACATTTTATATGCAGTCACGTAATTTTCAATATTGGTCATTTGCAATCTTAATATTTATTGTTTGACAAATATATTTAAATTTTCAATTTACATTTCATTCTTAACACTTTGCGCTTCCATGCCAATTCCGAAAAAAAAAACGATTGACGCGAGTCAAACTCGTCATATGGTAGTCGGGGCCCGTGATTTATTCACACTGGGAATTTGGAATTTACGAGCCAAAGGGTATTGGCTGAATGAAATCGGTTTCGCCTTTTCATGTCATCACGATGCACTAAATGCATCCGTTGGATTGAGAGCCCGTTCGATGCGTCCAGCCCGTCCTTGACGCAGCGGCGCATTCGCGTAAATATGCATGCGTGTAATCCGTGCGTTTAGACTCATTCGAGTAATCGAAGTCTGTGTGAACATCAGTACTTAGATAATCCGGAAAGTACGCGGCAGAAAGCATTTGCAGAGTTTCAAAAGGTTCAAAACAATTTCATAACGAATATAAGAAAATATTTTACTAAAGTGAAACTTCATTTCGTAAACATTAAATATGGATCTTATATATTTAAATATATAACATATGACAAACGTAAGGAAAAAATAAAAATCTAATTAAAAAAAAAACAGCTGTATTGGCAAATTGACTTGCAAGATATAAGCACTAATTAAGACCGGTTGTGTCAATATAATAAATATTTTCACAACATTTTCGCATTGCTCATTTATTCAGTGTAATCATCGCGAACTAGAGAGCATTATTATAGCATAATGCTTATATTAATTATTTGCGCAAAACAGGCCTCTTACGCGAAATCATTCGTGCGCGACGATACAGAATTAATGAGCCTCGAAACTAATTAAAATCGTCTAAGAGCCGCGAGAAATCGCGGCTCTCTCGACATCATCTTGATATATAAGTCGGAAGGAATAACGGCGCGGCGGCGAGGAGATGATAAAATAGGGCGTGATAGTAGAGCTCGGTTATCCTACAAGCGCTTTATAGGCACGTACCACAGTATACCGCATCATTGTGGCTCAGTGGTTTCCAAATTATAGCTTGCGTGCTTAAAGAGGAATAGAATTTCATTAAGAAACTGATGGCGAGATAACTTTCATATTCATATTAATAAATAAATATTCCTATATTATTTTAGTAAGAATTTCTTTTTGATATTCAAGGATATATGTAATTTTAGCGCAATACATAATCAACAATACACTGTTGAAAACAGAGGTCCTGTGTGTTAGAAAAAGTCCTTGTTAAAATTTTTGTGTAAAATAATCAACACATACGTATGTGTAGATTTAACATATGCCTGCTATGTTAATTGAATTTTACAAATTCAAAATGTAAAATAATTAAAATAACTTAAAAAATATGTTAAAGTAACACAATTTGAACGTATTTATTAAATGTGTGTTACAATTTACAGAAAAAGAATGTTGATTTTACTCTATAAAAAAAGTAGGAATAAAAATTTACAGAAATAGAGTGTTGATTTTATCTTACAATCTCAACTTCAACATAAAAGTTATGTTAATTGTACATATAATTAACTTCAAATTACGATCAGAATTACATTTCCTTTCTGTTGAAATATTTTAACATAATATCAGTGTTACCACTTAACACATCCATATTATGTTAAATTAACACAAAAATTTGAGTAGACCGTTTTGGACATGTGATTTATGTTATATTTAACACAAATTTTCCAACAGTGTAGGCATTAGACATTTTATTAAATAATGAGAGAATGAGAGAGAATGTAGGAAAAGCTATAAGATCCGCTAAATAGATAAAATGACACCTTCACGTTTTATCCATATTTTTGTACTATTATCTAGCTGACGCAATGTGGTCAGAAAATGAGTTTTGCCGGAAAACGAAGCGAAACAACAAAGAAACAGTCGTAATTAGCAGTCCCGCTAATTGCATCGAGTGCCGCGCTCGTTGGGGACCGCATCGCGATAAATTATTATGCGAAACGCTCGAAATGTACGCGGCGAAATAGAAGGAATACCCTCGCCCAGCGCGCAATTAGCTGGATCCATGAATTTTTCAAAACGGACGGCATATCGTTCCGGAATGGTGTATATCGCACACCGGCTTGAATCAGAGCGCGATAATGTAATAAAAGTAACGACATTAATGGGTACATTATTAATGCAGGTAAATTATTCGAGAGTCATTATTGCAAGAAATGCAGTTACATTTCGGGCGAACGTTTTGAGATCTCTCCCCAATATCGCTCAGAATTTCCGACCGACAATTTCCACTAACGTCAAAGTCAGCGGGAATTACGA
>NW_020217769.1:0-2953 GCF_003070985.1 Temnothorax curvispinosus | reverse complement strand
GCGAGCCGATAGTCGGGGACGCAGTCGTCCCAACCGACGAACATAGCGAGGCGATAGACCTCAGCGCAGATAAAAGTATGGACGGGCCGACGGAAAACGATCGGAGGCTCATTCAAGTACCAACGGAAAATGAGCTAAGGCTCATGGGACAGGTGGAAATGCTGACAGCACAACTAGAAGAGATGCAGCGTACGATGGCCGGACAACGGAGTCGTGGCTCTCTCGCGACACAAAATACGGATCGTGATCCAGTGGGAGAAAATCCTAACGCAAAAATGGGTACACGAGCGTACGGTGAAGGGAGTCAGACCGACGGCGGACCGACGCACATGGTGCCGATTCAGGCACGACTCCCGAGAGGAGGCTGGATAAAGAGTCCGTTCGAGGACTTAACTTTTATCGGGAAAACTGACAAGCAGAACCCGATTCGATTTCTAGAGAAATTCGAAAAACTTGCGAAGTATGAAGGAGTGTCCGAAGAGGAGCAAATGTTCTATTTCGGCAAGTGTATGAGAGGAGCGGCCAGCCAATGGCACGAACTCCAGCTGGCCGAAGATATCTTCGATATAAAAGACAAATTTCGTCAATACTTCTGGGGAAGTCAGGCGCAAATGCGCTTCCGACAGACATTATACTTCGGAAAATACAAGCCCGGAGGGATGAGCATGACGGAATATGCATTAAATATGGCGCGACAAGCGAAAACGCTTCGACCGCCGATGACCGACGAAGAGGTGGTGCAGACGCTCCGCGAGCACTTTGACGGTGAGATCGCGAGGGAGCTGAGGCCATCGGTAACGAGAACGGTCACCGACATGATTGAAATGTTGGACACATTGGAGAACGAGCGAGAGACTCGTCGGCTGCGCTCAGAGGCGCGCAAGCCAAATGACAAGCCAGCAAATCGTACGAATTTCGGGACGAATCAAACGACCAACCGCAACGCCGACAACAGGGATGGAGGACGCCAGAACAATTTCGCCAGACGCGATGCGACGAGGACATCGCCGCAGAATCAATCGACCAACTGGCGAAAGGCCAAAACGCCCGGTGCGAAAAAGAGCGGGGGAGTCGACATCATTGAAGAGCCCGACAGCGACGACAGCCAGGCGAAACCCCGGGTAACGCGTTACACCAGGGACCGAGATAACAATACGAGGAAGGAGATAGTCAGGCCGGGATACCGACCAGACGATAGAACGAAGAGAACGGGTGACCGCGGAGGGAAACTAGCGGCCATCACGGCGAAGGAAACGGAACACGAGACCGAGAACGCGACAGCGGAGACCGACGAGTCCGAAGAATCGGACAAGGAATGCTGCGTGATCACCAAGGAAGACGAACCAGAGATAGAAATCGGTGAGAGGTTCAACAAGATATACCGTCAGATGATCAAGAGTGCAGAAAAGGCCGCGGGATTTAAAAGACCGGTGAGCGGTAGAGGCGCTCAACTCCTCGCGATGCTCGAATTGACGAGTCGTGTGGCAACAAAAATCCGTGAGTTATCCAAACAGCCGGAATTCGCAAAGGCATCCCGGGTAAGACGAGAGTTAGTCCCGAATGACGGGGAGTCGGCACGCGGGAACCACAACATCAAGAATGACGGGGAGTCGACGCGTGGTATCCAAAGCGTCGACAATGACGGGGAGCCAAACGCGGATAGACAGAAACGCGACGCGGAACCGGACGCGGTAGTGAGAAACGAGCGCGGTCGCGGTAACGGAGAAAGTGCGCGGTTTGTCGAGTCGTGTCGCATCGACAGTCGGGACACGGCACGACGATCGAAAATTCGGTGTGTTTCAGCGAGGGAGAAGCAAAGTGACCGAGCGTACGCCGTGATAAAGTGGACAGACAACGGTCTGACATATGTGAACGGTATGCAGAGGCAACTGACGGACGTTTCCAAAGCGAAGATACAGCGCGAAGACCAACCGGGTGATCCGGAGACGAATGGAAAGAACACCCACAACCCTAGTCGCAAACATCCCGACGCTACGATAGCAGAAGTTCTCAACACGGAAGAACGCTCGCGACCCCAAGGGCCCGCGGAGAGTGCCGCGATGAGTGCGGACAACCAAGGCGATTGCGCCCGGCAATCCGACGAACCTATCAGATGTTCGACTCCGAGGCCGGGTAGCGATACAAATCCGAGCAGTATGGACCGGAGGCCGAACACCCCATTAGAACAGATCCCAGTAAAGGAACTCACGCCGGAGCAACGAAGCCGAAGGCTCGAGGCGGCGTTGCAAACTCTACGGGAGCATCAGAGATACCTGTCGCATCAGGTGTTCATGAACGAGATGCTCGAGGGAATCGAGAGATACGTCCACGATATCCCGCCAGACCAGTTATACACACCGGAGCAGGCCCGGATACAGTTGGACGAAGTGCGTCGAGTGGTCCAAGCGGTCGCCGAATGCGACAGGATCAGTGGAAGGATACCCAAAGAGCACGAAGCCACGGTTCTTACATGCCGGGCACAGGCGACAGCAATCCAAGCGCCACCCGAACGACCGATTGAAACACCAAAGATCGTGAGTGTCGGGGTTAACTTTGTGCGAGTGGAACCTCCGGTCGACGACGGGGGGAACCACGTAGAAAAGGGAACGAAGGAAACGCCCGCTAAACCGACAGTGAAAAGTCGAGGCAAGGACCTCGATAAATGGAAGGAATTCGGGGCAGTCCGCCAACGGAAGGCAGCCAAGGAAGCGCAAGAAAAGATCCACGTACAGCGAGACGACCAGATGGAAGCGCGAAACGAGAGACGGAGGGACCGCTACGCTAAGGAGAAACGTAAAACCGGCGAACTCCAACGCACGATCAGGCGTGAGAAAACCGCCGCGCGCGACACCAGGACGCAGGACTCCGAGACAGCCGGAAATGCAGCCCCGGAGTCGACGGGGAGTTTGCGACCGCAGGATGTCGCAACGCGCGCAGCGGCAAAAAGGGTATC
>NW_020217768.1:0-3471 GCF_003070985.1 Temnothorax curvispinosus | reverse complement strand
AAAACTTTTATCTGCAGCAAATGTTGTCATGAGTCGACCGCAGAATCGAAAATAAAAATGTAATTTTCTAATTTTTTTTCGTTTTTCATACGCAATTGGTGCCTGCCGTCTTCGTTATCGTCCATACTTTAATTCTGGACAAAAAATTTTTAATTCGGTGAAATCAATCAAAAGATTTGTGTGTCTGAAAATTTCGTGGTAAAACAGACCTGTCTCCAGCATCCCCTTAATAATTATTAGTTGCTTTCCATTTACATCAAAACTCAGATAATTCTCACTTGTGATATGTCATTCTGTCTTTATTATTCATTAATTGCCAAAAAGGATAGAATGACGTCACAAGTGAGAATTATCTGAGTTTTGATGTAAATGGAAAGCACCTATTAAGTACTCACCGAGATATGTCCTTTATGTAGTACGACCACGTCATCCAAGTTTTCTATCTCATCGTTGTTCTTCTTCAACCAGTCGTTCAACGTGGTTCTCCGGACATCGAATTGTTTTGCGGCTGCGGAAACGCTCATTTTATCTTTTCTCACCGCAAGAACTGCCTTCTTGAGTTGCTCCTTGTCGACGGGAGTCGTTTTGCAACGAAACGTGCGTACCATTTCCCTCCTATACAAACTGACGCACGTGCAAAGGAAGACAGAATAAAGGCTATTCTACAATTGCGTAAACGTAGGGTTGTAGGAGTAGGAGTAAGAAATTGACCAATCCACAGTTGATTATTCTCCTTAAATTCGACTGTGATTGGTCAATTTCTTACTCCTACTCCTACAACCCTACGTTTACGCAATTGTAGAATAGCCTTAACGCTCGAGGGAAACCTAACCTGAAATCGCCGTGAGCTGAAGTCGTGCGCCCGGCGCGCCACAGTGACGAAACTGCCAGACCAGTTCCGGGTGCTTACTGACGGATAAACCCCAAACACAAGTTTCAGGTTTGATCGCCCACGAAATATTAGACATCAACGATAATGAAAAAACTACACTGGATTCGTGTTCAGCATACATTACTCTTTATAATCACGTACCTCGAGATTGGAGAGCAAATATTATTGCAGATATTACAAAATTTCCACGCGCAGAAAATTTCACTTTCATGCACCTTCCGAAAACACACGTTTGCCCTCGTAAAAATCACAACACGGCAGGTAACCTGCCGATACTCCGTTGGTTACATGGGTACCATAAGCAGCGTTTACAATGATAATAGCGAGTTCGCACAATATACAGGTTCTGAGATATTTGATTTGACGGTTTAGCCCCGGTATCCCCTATATATGTCCAGAAATGCCTGATTTATGAGTTATAATCGAAAGATTACATTCGACAAAAACTGACAGAATACATCTATAATGACACATGACCATATGTAATATATTTTCAGTTCAATCTGTTTATAATTCATAACAAATGCTCCAAATGTTTTCCATCCACCTGCTTCAATGGTAAATTAGTTTGATTATTGGCTAATCAGCTCAAATATACTATTCGATATGCGTATCAAGAGATCGGTGTAAACTAGGCCAATGCTGGTAAATGGACTTGTCGGATCATGGATTGTCGCACCTTTTAAAAGACGGTTGCGGATGATTTCGCAGACATTTATGATGCGTTGGTGAAGCGCACCTCTCTTTATTTGTAATTTCAATTGCATAAATTAGGGCTCTTAAGTTTTAAGTGTCTCCACAGATAAAAATCTAATAGATTTAGGTCAGGAAATCATAGTAGGTGCAAATCTGAAATGTAATCTTTCGATTATAACTCAGTGCATGACATTTTTTTCTTATTTATATGTGGAAAACTTACTCCCAAAGTTTGTACAAGTATTTATGAATCACCCTGTATATACATATATATATGTATACAAGGTTGTTCATTTAAAAAGTTTCCACCTCAATATCTTCTAAAATCTGAAGTATGCGTTGTATGAAAAAATGTTTCCGATAAAAGTGGAATAGTTTCGAGGGAGACATATTTTGGTCGTTTTTTTTTCTAGATAGCGCCGCCGCCAAAAAGATATAAAGGTCACCTCCACTTTTTTAAATGAAACTACTGTTCATTTCTAAACACCTACAATTGTAGTTCACTTCAAAATGAACACAATGATGATAAACATTCAAGGTCATTCAAGGTCACAGACATAAAAAAGTTGAAAAACAAAAGTTTATTGTCCATACTCGAATGCGCATCCATGGACATTGATACACATTTTAATTTACTCTCTTGAAAATGTTGCGGTACGTGTCAGCTACAGGAATATGCAATAAAAACGTACGGGTTTCCATTAAAAAATTTAAAGTTAACCTTGACAGGGGAGGCGGTTTCAAGGTAATCGTAAACAAATATCATCTGTCTCACTTGATATTCTACAACTTTTGTCTGATACGTTTTTCCGTATCTTCCATATTTTTCGAGATATTTGTCTGGGGCAATTAATATGTATGTATATGTCGTAGACAAATAGTTATTTTACGAAAATAACTTTTGACTTAGGGCCTAAGCAGAATGGCTGTCTTGGCAGTGTTTTATGCCTTAAGTCTTTGTCTTAAGGCCTTGGCACATAGAAAAACTTAAGCAGTAAAACTCAACCAGTAAGCAAATCAGCCAATCACAGTCAAGAACTTAAGGCACGGCCCTAAGCGGTAGCGAATCCATACTGTTGATTTCTTACTGCTTAAAGTTTTACTGCTTAAGTTTTTCTATGTGCCAAGGCCCTTATGTAACGCACAATACTGTACAGTAAGACTTAAGGCATAAAACACTGCCAAGACAGCCATTCTGCTTAGGCCCTTAGGCAAATGCTATCTGCCTGGTCAAATGGCTTTCGCCCATTTATTTTTATGTTCAAATACTATTTTCCTAGTTAAATGCTATTTTCCTAGGCAAGTGCTATTTGACTGAACCGCTGTTATGCCCGTATCACACTAGCGATTGGCGATTGCGTCTACGTTTGCGTTTACGTCTCTTGACCAATCAGAAAGTAGCTGCTGGCGATTGCGATTTGCGATTTCCGTTCTGATTGGTCAAAAGACGTAGACGCAAACGTAAACGCAATCGCCAATCGCCTAGTGTGATACGGGCATTAGGCAAATGGTATTCAGCAAAGCATATGCATTGATGCATTTCAAGTAAGTACACATGTAGGCGGAGGAAGGGCTCCGCCTGCGATTCCCTCACATAAAAAACTAATCTAACTCCAAGCCTATTTCTAAAAACGGTAAATATTTAGTATTAGGGAGCCATCTCCAATTTCCATAATTTTGAAATATGTTGTCAATATCATTACTTTGAATAATAATGTTGCGAAGGTAATCGGATCGTTGCTCATTAAAAGTTAGGTAATTGTTTAGAAAAACTTACACAGCTCCTCACCTCCAATATTGGTAAAATTATGCTCATTCGATACGTTTTGTATGAAACGAAAGAATATGTTGTGTGGGTGGAAAAGTGTATGCGTGGATGCAGT
>NW_020217767.1:2042-2292 GCF_003070985.1 Temnothorax curvispinosus | reverse complement strand
TTAGTAATTAGCATGCCCCACCTCTCGTAGGCAGGTATATAGAGCAGTTTGAACTGAATAGAAAAGTCCTTTACTGTTTTGCAATAAATAATGAGAAATGAAGATTTTATTTACTCAACTAAAAATGATATTAATTATTAAAAATAAAGTACAGGTCTGTATCTAAATATACATCTATATTTTAAGATTCAAATCATTTTATATATTTCATAGACTTCTGAAAATCATTTTTTTTAGATGCAGGAGCAAC
>NW_020217767.1:0-1942 GCF_003070985.1 Temnothorax curvispinosus | reverse complement strand
CGATGTACATATGTATGTATGGCACGCGTAATAGCCAGTCAGCTTTCTACCTTGCAAAGATAACTAGAGGTATCAGGGTGAGACGATTGGTCGGGGAGATGGAAATTCAATAGATCGAAGGAAGAGGACGAAGAAAATAAGGCTGCATAAAAAGGAATGTTCCATTTAATTAAATTTCTTACACCGTTTATCTTTTCTCCTTTTCTCTCCACGTTGGAGAGTAAAAGAGAAGTTGAGCTAAAAGGAAAACAGACCCAAGGCTATAATAGACTAAAAAAAGATTTGCGTTCTCGCTGTACTGCGAAAAAATAGTAGGCCTGTTCTTTTTAGCTGAACTTGTACGGTTCTTTTCTCTTTTTCTTTTCACGTTGGTGAGAGAAAACCTTGTCGAGCTAAAAAGAACCTGGGCCTCCGCATCTCCTATATTTTCCTCCGTATACTTTACTCCGTTTTGGATTTCGGAGGATCGCGCGGTCGTCGACGGCGACGGCGACAGTGCCGACAGGTGGCGCGGGGGCCGGGCACACCTGTCGTCGGCGGTCGGCTGGCGATCTCACGGGCTTTTACGTGAGCCGTGCGCGGGCGACGGCGAGATCGCGAGATCTCGCTGGGTCGGTCACGTGACACCGTACTTCCACAGTTATTTTTTCAGGCATGATGGCGCCAAACGCCAGTATTCACTTTTATGTAAATATATTATTGATTTGGTGCGTACCGCGATCAAGCACGAGAGTTCGCCGTACCGCGGCCGGCCGTCGAAAGTAGCCCCGTCGCGGGGTATGCGCGCGGACCGCCGGCGGAGTGTGAGTAACGGACTGGCCCTGTGGCCGCCCGCCTGGAATCGCTAATGAGGACATGTTGGTTAGGCTGCCGTGACAGAGAGAGAGAGAGAGAGGACGAGGCCGTTACGCACTTGCGAGACAGGCGCCCGTCGGCGTGTACGCTGTGGCACGGGAGCGCGCACGGCGACCGCCGGCGGCCCCGCGGCCGGTTTTCACGCCCGCTCGCGATCACGTGCCGCCTCGCGCGCGGAAATATATCCGGCTAATAGATCAATAATAAGGTATTTAATGGTCTTCCCGAGTGTGTGTGTGTGTGCGCGCGCGGGGGAGACTTGTGGTGGAGTAGTGCGCGCGACCCTGCTGCCATCTGTATTGTCAATGTTGTCGGCCAGCAGCAGCAGCAGCAGCAGCACCAGCAGCAGCAGCAGCAGCACCACCACCACCACCACCATCACCACCACCACCACCACCACCACCAGCAGGAGCACCAGCACCAGCAGCAACGTAATGGAGCCGTGAGCATTCTCGTAAGCCGTACGCAATTGCATCACCGTGCCGACCGTCATCTCCCCGTGTGTATACAATGAGATTTAACGCCGACCGCGGCCCGCTCGACCGTCGACACGTGCAGTGAGTGTGAATGTGTGGCCCCGTTAAAAACGCCGCCGAGAGCCGAGAGAAGCTACGCGAGAGCGCGATCGCGGAGAGCGCCCCGCGTTCTCTCTCTCTCTCTATCCTGCGCGTCCAATGTTTACATGATCGTGGTCCCGACGGGACGGCGGATCGTGGCGATCGCGCGGCGATGACCGTCGGCGCTTCCGCGCGCGCGGACCCCCAGCGGACCGTCACCCCGCGCTCGTCGCCGTTCGCGCCCCGCGTCGCGGTGCGCCACGCGAGAAAACCCCACGGGCCGTCGCGCCCCGCGGCCGCCGGGACCGCGGCGACACGCGCATCCAGTCGCGGTGCTGCGTTTTTTATAACCTCTTTTCCTGGCCCCCGCGCGTCGAGACGCGAGGATCCGTCATCGCGAGTCGTCGGTGGGTCCCCCCCCACTCTTCTCCTCTCGCTCGCGTGTTTACAGCCGACGGCGACGACGCGCCACGTTAGTGGTGTCGCGCGCATTGGAAAAATGCCGCTCCGCCGAGCGAGCTGTCGAGGAT
>NW_020217766.1:0-3865 GCF_003070985.1 Temnothorax curvispinosus | reverse complement strand
AACGAAATAAATAATAAGTAATATTGCGCTAAGCGAATGAGCTCATGCGTTTGGCCAGGTGCTATTGTACAAGGTTAACAATACCTTAACTAAAAATATATTATACGCTTAAACGTAATTTGAGCCGACTTATATCTAATAACATTATATAGAATAGAATTCTGTCTTACAATTAAATCACTTTGGTTTAGTGGACGGCGCAAATGTGACAGTCTTACGAGAGTAGGTCTTAAGCGCTGGGTTCGGATTTACATTCCGGTTGAGTATGTTCTCGGAGGTTGATGGGGGTTCGGCGGTGTCGTCAAGGACAAAATATGCCGGTTTTAATAAATCGACGGACACGCTTTTTGTGTTTCCGTTGATATCGATATTAAATACGCGTTCCGAGATGCGTTGCACTACTTTGTGCGGACCGGTGTACGGGCGCTCTAATGCCCTTTTAGCCATATTGCGTAAAAATACATGAGTACAATTATATAAATCTTTAAAATAAAAAGCGCGTTTTTTATGTTTGTGTGCGACGGGAACCGGCCGGACTTGGCGCATATATTCCCGAAACTCTTCAAGGAAATAATTAGGGTTAGGTGTAAAATCATCGGGAAGAAAGAATTCCCCGGGAAGTCGTAAAGTCGTCCCGAACATAAATTCGGCGGGAGACGCATTTGTGTCAGCACGGACGTGCGACCGAAGTCCTAATAGAACGGTAGATAAGGTAGTATGCGTCCAGCACGCATCGGCATGGCACATGATTGCGGCTTTAAGCACCCGATGCCAACGTTCAATCATGCCGTTCGACGCCGGGTGGTAGGCGGTTGTACGAATTCGTTCGCAACCGATTAATGAAAGTAACGCCTCGAATAGGCGAAATTCGAATTGGGCTCCCTGATCCGTAGTTAGTAATCGAGGGGTTCCGTAACGGGAGATCCACGCGTCGTAAAATGCTCTAGCAACGGTTTGTGCGGAAATATCTTTAAGAGGAATTGCCTCGGCCCAACGCGAAAATCTGTCGATCATAGTGAGACAATAAGAGTAACCCTCAGAAGGAGGTAATGGGCCGATAATGTCAATATGCACTTGATCAAATCGCCCGTCGGGAGCAACAAAGTGCTCAGGAGTTAGTTTTACATGACGAGAGATTTTCGCTTGCTGACATTTGATACAATTTTTACACCATTTAGCGATATCGCGGTGCATGTCAGGCCAGACATAACGCTGTCGGATAGTGCGATCGGTAATTTTGCTACTCGGATGGGCTGGGTTATGAAACATTTGAAATACTTTAATGCGGAGACTATCGGGGACATATGGCCGAATAGCTTCGCCCGAGATTTCGCAATATACAGTTGTGTGATCTGGGCCCCACTGAATTTTCTTCAACTTTAAAGGATGATCGGGGGCGTTAGCAATCAACTTGAGTTGCTCGTCGTTCTTTTGTAGCTCGGCGAGCTCATTAAGTTTAAATTCAACCGGCAAACGCAGGGAATCGATCCGCGAAAGCGAATCCGCGACAACATTTTGTGAACCAGCGACATGTTCAATATGCGTTGCGAACTGCGCGATATATGACAATTGGCGTAGTTGTCGCGGGGACGCCTTGTCAGACCGTTGCATAAACGCATACATGAGCGGTTTATGGTCGGTCAAAATTTTAAACTCGCGTCCTTCTACAAAATGACGGAAGTAATTAACGGCTTCAAAAATTGCCGTGAGCTCTCGGTCGTAAGCGCGATACCGAGTTTGCGCGGGGGAGAATTTGTGCGAAAAAAATGCTAAGGGCTCCCAAGTATCCCGTTTTTTCTGTTCAAGAACTGCCCCCATGGCAAAATCGGAGGCATCCGCGACGGAGTTCCGCGCCAATATGGGGATGGACCAGCATTGCAGCGTTAGCGAGGCCGTTTTTGGTCTTTTCAAACGCTTCGATTAATTTGTCAGACCATACGATTACACGCTTATCGTTTTTACGCGAGTCGACTAGTAATGAATTTAGTGGTGCTTGAGCTTCTGCCGCGCGAGGGATGTTGCGACGGTAAAAATTTATCATGCCGAGAAAACGGCGTAGGTCGGCGATGGTTTTGGGTCTAGGAAATTTGGTAATCGCCTCAACTTTCTCTGGGATGGGGCTGATTCCTTTACCATTTATTATATACCCGAGAAACTTTAGTTCATGTGCGCCGAATACGCATTTTTCAACATTAAGGCGGAGGTGAAACTCTTTAAGCCTTTGGAATACAATGCGTAAATGTTTAGCATGCTCCTCTGGAGAAGAGGAAGCAATTAGGATATCATCCATATAAATAAAAACAAAATCTAGATCGCCTAAGGCGCGATTTATATATCGTTGAAAGGATTGACCGGCGTTACGAAGGCCAAAGGTCATAAATAAGTATTCGAATAACCCGAAAGGGGTTATGATAGCTGTTTTCTCAATGTCCTCAGGGGCCATTGGAATCTGATTATAGGCTTTATATAAGTCGAGGGATGAAAAGATTGTTTAACCGTGTAGATTAACGGAGCAGTCATGCAGGTGGGGAGTGGGGTATCTATCAGGTCGCGTGATTGCGTTTACACCGCGGTAATCGCCGCACACCCGCCAGGTGCCGTCTTTTTTACGGACTAAATGAATGGGACTGGCCCATGGACTGCTAGAGAGGCGGCAAATGCTTGCTTCGACTAAAGCTCTGATCTCGGCCTTTGCGGCCTTAAGTTTATCAGGAAGAAGGCGCCTAGTGCGCGCAGCGACTGGAGGGCCGGTGGTGATAATATGGTGAAACACGTCACAATTGGACGGCGGGGCGAGGGGAAGGGCTCCTGTTATTTGCGGAAAGTCCTTGAGAATTTTGGAAAACTCAGAGGAAGGTTTAATCGTATTAATCGAATGTATCGGGGCCGGTTTTTTAATCGCGAGGGTATATAACTTAGTAGTGGAGTCTATAAGACGTCGTCGTTTTAAGTCTGGTATTAACCCGTAGTGCGATAGTAAGTCAGCGCCAATGATGGGGTACGGAACTGCGGCAATGCAAAAATTCCATCGAATTGGCCGTCTTAAACCGAGGTCAAGCTCACGAAGAGATTCCCCGAACGTGGCGATACGCGTATCATTTGCTGCAAAGAGCTTTAATTCAGAGGGCTTTCCCTTGATCCTATCGTTAGCGGGTACAAGAGAGATATCCGCGCCTGTATCGATAAGGAACATTTGGCCACTGGCACGATCACGGACGTGGAAACGATTAGAAATTTAAAGGCCCTTGCCGACCATCTCCGAACGGGGGGGCGGGCTTAGTTTTTTGTACTGTTCCACGCCTCATATTTTGAGCACCACGTTCGACACGAAGTCGGATTATCCGGGTATTTAGTATGAGCCGGACAGAGCGCGGGTGTGATCGCCCTGTTTGGCGAGGTTGAGGTCCTACGCCTACGGGAGTTGGATCGCGAACGCGAGCGCGAATTTTTTAACTGAAGCTATCATATTATCCATCTTCTCCATTCTTTCGATGAGTTGTTGAATCTCGGTCTTTGCGGGTGGGGGTGAATTCTCCTTGCTCACGGCGGACGCGTACGCCACACCTCCGAGAGTGTTCTCAGCCATACGGTCGGCGATCTCGGCGAGTTTATAAAGATTGGTAATTCCCGTAGATATCAGGATCGAGCGGATTTCGCGTGGTAGTTGATCCAGGAAAATTGATTTTATTATGCTATCATCTACCCTCCCGTTATTAAGCCCGCGCAATCGACTGAGGATTAACGAAGGTTTTCCGTCGGTCCCGACTTGTCCGCTTAAAAGTTTTCGTAATTTGGTTTCGTCTGAAAGCGCGTACGTCGAGATAATTCGAGCCTTCACCTGCTTATAAATATCCGCTGGGGAAGG
>NW_020217765.1:0-3819 GCF_003070985.1 Temnothorax curvispinosus | reverse complement strand
GAGTTTGGGAACACTCTGAGAACCCTCAGTAGAGGCTCGGAACACCGGACCTCCTTTTGCGTGTACCCTGGGATATTGGATGGGGTAGGCTTCGTCGAAGGCAGCAGAGAGCCGGAGCTAAGACGAAGTGCTGGCTCCTGTCGGAGCGCCGACTTATATACCGCGGCGCGGCGGGTTCGTTGGAAGGGAGGCCGGCGGTCGGGCGAGCCGCGTGGGGATGCTGACGCGCGCTCGCCTTCGGCGCGGCTCGGCTTCTTCCGGCGGTTCCGAACTTATCGAGAATTTTGCGTGAGAAGTAAACGAAAAGTATATCGCAGTACATCTGACGGACGGAGACAATTTTTATATTAACAAATCGGGGGAATCCCCAACACATATAAAGTTATACGTTTCAAGAGTTAAAAGCATTTCTTTATTACTTGATGTTTCCTTTCCTCTTCTTTTTCTTAATACTACAGTAGCTTTTCAAGATAGATTCCATATATGTAATCGGTAAAAAGACGAATACAAAGAATTACAGAAATCAACTGCACTTTTATACAATAATAATAATATAATAAAATAATATCAACTATAATAATGTAATTAAATATTTTATACATATACAATTATCGCATTTGTAATGATTTTCGTATACTATTATTAGGGATTACCAGTGTTCTCTAATAGCAAAGATTTTATGTAAGTAGATGAGTCCTCTCTGTAATTAACATAACAAGAAAAAAGGAAGAAAATTAAAAAGAATAAAAAAGAATAAATGCTTTTGTGATCTCGTCATACTAATTATTTTAAATTTTATTGATAGAATTTTGTCTGTCTCATTGATTGTCTCTAATAACCGCTAATATCTTGCTTGAAATACTCACTAACATATATATGTGATACTTTAATTGTAAGATTCAACCATCTCCCTGTTAATTATTTCATAATGATGTCAAGAGCAAGGGAATTGTAAACAACCGTACAATCATGGATAATTCAAATTCATGTAAGTGACTCTTTTTTAATAAAATTACTTTAATTTATTGAAGCAGATTTTGTTATTAGTTCAAAAAAGTCATGCAATTACATGAAAAAAATGACAATAATTGTCAATATTTATCGTTATTTATTGAATCGGTTCTCAAAAACAGATTTATCGTACCTTCTGGAGCAAGAAACAAAATTGTTGGGTATTTTTATTTAAAAATTATTCAAATAAGTAAACATATTGTAAGCAAAATAATCACCTTTGGATTCAGTAAACTTTTCACAATCTCTTGAAAAAGTTTTCTTAATTTCTTCTTCTAAAAATTTTAGATTTGACTTATTTGAAATAGAGCTTAAATAAAAAAGTATGCATGAATCCGCATGTATGTGTATATGAATGCGTGTATATGTGAAAAACTTCCTTATTAAGGCTCCTAGCTCTGGTACCTCCGCGGCCATATTGAATCTCTCTCTCTATCGAGGCGAGAAATTAACCTATTTTATGTTGCGGTATTTTCCGAAATAAAAAGACATTTCAATAAAAAATCACTATAGATCGTTTCAGCACACTTCTAAAATTGACCGGATACTATCCTTTTCCCTCGACAATAAACAAACAGCCATAAAACGAAGCGGAAAACATACATAAAACAGCCATAAAACATACGGAAAAACAAGCCGTTTTCGACTATTGAAAGGAGTGGAGAATGTTCCTTCCGCATGTGTATTTCTTGCAAATCTTACCATACGGTCAATTTTACGAGTTTCACGAATACGTTAAACGTTATAGCACAAGTACAGAATGAATAATAAAGAAATTTAACGCAACGCAAAATAAGTTGTCAACATGTCACAAGACAGAATTCTCCATTGGGGAGAGTGAGAGGAGAGGTTCTTATTTCTGCCGCGACGGTACGACGCCACCGTGACCGCCCAGGAGCCTTAATCTAACAATAGCATAAATGCATGGTTATTTGTTGCACATTCCTATAAAACGTATCAAGTTGACAGCCAAGTTTATACTATATTTTATAAATATGCTTTAATTTCATTGATGAAAAATCATTTACATGGATATAAAATGCTATTGTTTATATGTATTTTCTTGCTTTTAACAAGTTAATCGCTATCATGAATTTTTAAAATACCTCTTACCAGTCAGAATAATCTTATTTCACAAGTTTCTACATAAAGGAACAGTACATGTCACATAAATTACTGCGTATAATATTGCAAAAGGATCATTTTTTGTACTTTATAATCTAACAGCATTATATTCATTCATATAAAAAATGTCAGAAAAATATGTATGTAGAAAATAATATACTTCATAATTCAATTACAAATTATAGAAAGTTAAAATATCAATGTAAATTTAACTCACTGCTATATATATATATATAAGTGTTTTTGGTGTTTGTAAACTTCCGACGTTCTAATTTCATTTTTCAAATCCTTACATTTTCAGATTCCAAATATTCGAATTCTACAAGTCTTTACATTCTAGTAGCGTTTTTCATTGGCAGAACTGGTGCGCACTCAGTGCACATTAAGGCCGTTGTACACTGATTTAATCTCTAATATTTAAAGTAAAATGCAAATATTTCGACTGATAAAATACCCAGTACATATTTTACCAAATAGTGCAATAAAGAATATTGAGAATTTCATGATTTAACCCGTTTATATTAAACATACACATTACGTTGATTTGTGTACAACGGCTTTAATGTGCACTGAGTGCGCATCAGTTCTGCCGAAGAAAAACGCTATAGAATCCATAAGTATATTTGAATTCTGAGAAATCTTATCTTATTTTTTTGTTATTTTATAAACTAGTTATTCTACTAAAATTGCCTTAAAAAAGTTGAAAATTTTTATTTAAAAAGTTTTTAAAAATAAATCAAAAGAAAAAAAGTTATGCAAAGTATATCTGTTTTGAGACATCCTGTATGAAGCCACTAGTTGTCACATATATATATACATATCTGTTAATATATATTGTATATGAATCTGTACGTGTGTATTATACGTAGAAAATTTGTTTTAAGTACATAAACTACCGTCTATTTCATAAAAAATGTATTTGTAGTCTGAGATTCTTGAATTCCTATATCCCAAGATTCTTGTATTCTTGTATTTCGTAGCTTTTGTTACAAAGCTGTAAATTTTTAAAGAAAGTAGAATCTAGTAGAACTTAGAATTCATAGAATCTTAGATACTGGACTAATTTGCAAATATTTCAATGCTTAGCTTAACGAAGCCCTCGAGTTTTGGAAGCCGTAAATTATTATTTGTTTTAACGTATAATAAAGTATAATGCAAAATTGAATTCGCAGATCTTTCTCATGGATTATACATAACAGTTCTAATCGTACAATTATCCTAATATATGTTTTTATTGAATTCTTTTAATTGTTCCAAATCGATATAAGACGTGGAAATATATCATTATCATTTATAAACAGTAGCTATTGAATGCACGACTTTGTAAAAATAAGAAAACAGTACTTTTTGTTTACTTCTTGCACTTTTCTCTTTAAAATCTCGCAAAGGCATCTTTCTACATTTCTTATGTGCAAGATAAAAAATTCAAGTTAGGGTCAAAGCACATAACATTGCGTAGCGATATACAACAGTTGTAGTCATGGACGTAAAGGCCAAAGCACATAACATTACTTAGCGATCTACGACTATCGTATATCACTACATAATGTTATGTGCTTTGGCCCTAACGCACAGGCTTTGGCGTATTCTGACAGTCAGAATACGCCAAAGCTTGTGCGTTTCTTATGTTCACGACTACGACTGTCGTATATCGCTACGCAATGTTATGTGCTTTGGTCCTTA